>NC_136707.1:23991341-24001341 GCF_947650265.1 Symphodus melops | reverse complement strand
AATCATTCTTTATAAATAACAGAAACCTTCAGATGAAACTTTCAGCAGAAACCAATCACAGCTCGGCCTCTCTTCGCTCTCTGCTCATAAACAGTTTGAGAGAGATCACGCAGGTCGGCGGCTAAAGATCAGCTTGACTCTCCTGATGAGAGAAATGTCAGGAGAGGAGCGAGGAGAAGAAAGAAAAGAAAAACAGTCTGACGGGAGGCGGCGATTAAAGAGCAGAGAAAAGATGGCGGAGGGGCTTTAACCAGCGGAGAAAAGAAGATAGTTAAGACGAGGTAATAAGAGGAGAGGAGACGAGCCACTGGGGAGGATCCAAGGAGACAGAGGTCAGCGTCGGGTCATTCAAATAGGCAATTAATCTTTTTGACAGCATATCACACACACACACACACACACACACACACACACACACACACACACACACACAATCGTTGAGGCACTTATCGGCTTTGAGAGTCACAGTATAAATCTGAGCTGTAGTTAAATCTGCTGCGCTCTGATTGGCAGATTAAAGCTGAATTTAAACGCTGCAGTCTGATTGGTTTTCAGTCAGATGAGGGAAAAAAAAAGATTTTACAGATATGATCCAAGTTTGTGTTTGTGCAGCTCGTCTGACGAGTGCAGCGTGCTGCAGAGAGCTTCATGCAAGAGAACAGGAAGACAACGTGGAGCGCCTTCCTTCAGCTGGATCCAGCATGAGCTACCATAACACACAGAGTCAGCCAGGTGTGCAGACTGACCACGCGCCGTCATTTTTAAAGTCTGCCTGTCGTGTAAACTGAGCAGGCTTAAAGCCGGGGCTCGGAGCTCAGCCGTCCTCTGACACATGAGCCTGTGGATGTTAATCAGCAGTGCGAGCCTGGATGTGGAAACGTACATCTGATAAATGTAGGACTCCAAACATCACGTCCGAGTCCAAACATCTGTCGGCATTAAAAATAAATAGACCAATTTTTAATAAGTAGGATGAAAAAAAGATGAAGAGATTCTGCCAACCTACAAACTGAAACCCTCGAGGTAATTTCACAAAAGCAGCTTGAAGCTTTTAGAGGCTACAAATATTACCCAGCATGCACTGCAGCCGGAGCACAGGGGTGTATTAATTCTATGAAAAGGCAGATGGCCAGCATCAGGCGATGTAAATTTAGTAAACTACACAGAAGAAGAGCTGGTGGAGAACAACCAGCTACATCTGTAAACATCATTAAAGATGCAGTTAGGCCGGGACTAATGAGGACTCGCCACGAGGACGGGGAATGGAAGCGGGACGTGAGGACGACCTGGTGCAGTCGTAACCTTCAGAGCTGATGAGACGATGAGATCAGAGTTTATGATTCACTCACCTTCACAAACAGAGACAGAATCTGTCAGCGTCTCTGTGAATCTTTTCTTCATCTACAGTTTGAGTTTAAACCGAGAAGCTTCAGTGTTTAGCCAGCTCTGCATGTAGAGACACTGTAGCTTCAGTGTTTAGCCAGCTCTGCATGTAGAGACACTGTAGCTTCAGTGTTTAGCCAGCTCTGCATGTGGTGGACACTGTAGCTTCAGTGTTTAGCCAGCTCTGCATGTGGTGGACACTGTAGCTTCAGTGTTTAGCCAGCTCTGCATGTGGTGGACACTGTAGCCTCAGTGTTTAGCCAGCTCTGCATGTAGAGACACTGTAGCTTCAGTGTTTAGCCAGCTCATTTAAAATCCAGTAAAGAGACAGAGATCCAGAGGGGACAGAGACCCTGAGGGGACAGAGACTCTGAGGGGGCTGAGACCCAGAGGGGACAGAGACCCTGAGGGGCTGAGACCCAGAGGGGACAGAGACCCTGAGGGGCTGAGACATAGAGGGGACAGAGACCCTGAGGGGACACAGACCCTGAGGGGGCTGAGACCCAGAGGGGACACAGACCCAGAGGGGACACAGACCCTGAGGGGAAAGAGACCCTTAGGGGGCTGAGACCCTGAGGGGACAGAGACCCTGAGGGGGCAGAGACCCTGAGGGGACTGAGACCCTGAGGGGGCTGAGACCCTGAGTGGACTGAGACCCTGAGGGGGCTGAGACCCTGAGAGGGCTGAGACCCAGAGGGGACACAGACCCTGAGGGGACACAGACCCTGAGGGGACACAGACCCTGAGGGGACAGATCTGAATCTTGCAGCAGAAAACCTCCCAGTAATGCCGGGTGTCCTGGTCTCCATCCTGGGCGTGATAATGAAGCCCCCGGCGTCGGTGTAGAGACAGCCACAGAGCTCCTCTCTAATAGGTCGTGACAGAGCAGAGGACTTAAATTAAAATCTCTGCACTCATTGGATTACATGCATTATGCAGCGGCCTATTAGAGCCCGGGCCAGGTGGGAGCCATCACTTTCCCTCTTTTAAATATTAGCATTTCATTCCCCGCTCTGTTTCTCTGAGGAGCTGAAGCTATAACCCATTTCTACATCCGTCCAGAAGTCCCCCAGACTCCCCCTCCAACCCATTTCTCTCTGCCAATCACTGAAGTTTGTCTCATTTCAGCCCAGTTCTCTCCGTCTGTGGTTTCATTTCACTCCTCATCATTATTCTGACTTCCTCTGCTCGTTCTGTTTCCCTTTGTCTCCTGATCCTGCAGGATGTCTAATTGTTTGACTGAGTGATTTCTGATTCTCTGTCTTATTTTCTCTTTCAATTAATTCTTGGTGAGATTTTCTGTTCATTCTTTGCACTGTTCTTGTATCTTTTCTAATTATTAACTAGAAGTTTGGACAGCAGTCCTGCTCCCTCCTTTTTCTTCTGCATTAAGAAAGAGCTGGATGTAAGTCCTGAAGTCCAGCTCTGGGGAGGAGGACGCTTTTTCTGTTCTTGTCCCGGCTCATTTCACACCGACTGCTCGAGTCTGACGTCTTCACTGATTTAAAATTCAGACCCTTAAAAAGCAGAGAGGTGTTTTTCATTTCACTAACGAGAAAGAAAAGAGAACATTGGTTCGCCCTCGTTGTGTCTGTCAGCTAGGACCAGGACCAGGTCCCAGTCTGATGACCTATCAGCTAGGACCAGGACCAGGTCCCAGTCTGATGACCTGTCAGCTAGGACCAGGACCAGGTCACAGTCTGATGACCTGTCAGCTAGGACCAGGACCAGGTCCCAGTCTGATGACCTGTTAGCTAGGACCAGGACCAGGTCCCAGTCAGATGGCCTGTTAGCTAGGACCAGGACCAGGTCCCAGTCTGATGACCTGTTAGCTAGGACCAGGACCAGGTCCCAGTCTGATGACCTGTTAGCTAGGACCAGGACCAGGTCCCAGTCTGATGACCTGTTAGCTAGGTCCAGGACCAGGTCCCAGTCTGATGACCTGTTAGCTAGGACCAGGACCAGGTCCCAGGCTGATGACCTGTTAGCTAGGACCAGGACCAGGTCCCGGTCTGATGACCTGTTAGCTAGGACCAGGACCAGGTCCCAGTCTGATGACCTGTTAGCTAGGACCAGGACCAGGTCCCAGTCTGATGACCTGTTAGTTAGGATCAAGTCCCAGTCTGAAGACCTGTTAGCTAGGACCAGGACCAGGTCCCAGTCTGAAAACCTGTTAGCTAGGATCAGGTCCCAGTCTGATGACTTGTTAGCTAGGATCAGGTCCCAGTCTGAAGACTTGTTAGCTAGGATCAGGACCAGGTCCCAGTCTGATGTGGACTGTGTGGGCTTCAGGTCTTTAAAGAAGCAGCAGTCCACGCTGTCGTTCCTCATCTCTGTTCACGACAGTCGAATGTTTCGCAGCTTGTTGCTGCTGCTGAAGCTTCAGTGTTTGTGTCTCCTCACAGAGAGAGTGACAGCTCAGCTGATCGACTGATCATGAGTCAAGTTTTAAAGTAAAGAAATCAACGTTTCCATTAAAACCTCTTTGACTGCAGCTTTGAATCCATGCGACGGGGAGCATAAAGACTGAAGCGTTTTGGCAGCCTGAATGTTCTTTTGTTTTTCTTGACATCCGTCTCTAAACAAACATCCAGCCTTCGATGATTCGACAGAGATGACTGCTGGTCACACTTTCAGCAGTTCTGTTACCGAGGAACAAACAGCATTATTTACCCTGCAGAAATAAACCGTAAACGAGGTGTGGTTCTCACAGACTCAGATTAGCTGCTAATGTCGCTAACATGTAAACAAGTTGTGAGTGTTTGTTTAAAGTGGAGCTCAGACTTGTTGGACTTGTAGTCCAGTAAAGCTCACAGAGAGACAGATTATTAGTCTGATATCTACAAACACCACCCAGAGGTCAAAGGTCAGGGACACCTAGCAGATAGCAGCTCTATGGAGACTGACTCACTGCAGGAGACAGACTCTAGTGGACACTGGAGGAACTACATGTTTTGAACTGTAAACTTGTTTATTTCTGCTGTGAAGTTGGACATTTGAAATGTTTGATTGTGATCGTTTTTTCTCCCACATTTCCTGGACGGGACATTTTCACACGTCTTTTGTTCTCGTGTTCCAGCTCAGAGATGAACTAAAGGAAGGAGAACATTTGGGGTTGAGAGCTGTAACGGCTGAGCAGGCTGCTGGAGAGGAAGTGCTTGTCCGTTTGAATAACTCGTCAGTGTGAGCCTTTACAGATAAAAACAGACAAACATTTAATGTTCCTGTGTTTCTGTCAGCAGGGTCTGAGCGTGCTCAGAGGTCCTCATTAGATTCATGTCCAGAGCCTGAACCACTCAGCCGTCACCTCCTCTGTTTCATCTCTGTGCTTATTATCGCCAACTCCATCCTCTCTCACTCTTCCTGTTAGCCCCTCTGCCATCCATATCAGCTCCACAGTTCTCCATCTCTTCATCTAGTTTGGTTTATTAGTTTAGCTTTTCATTCTCCTCTCTGTTGAGCTGCTCGTTCTCTCCATGCGTTTAACTCCATCACATTCTTGGCAGAAAACAGACTCAGCTTTGAAGGCTTGTCTCCTGCTGTGTTAGTTTTCTAAGACCACACATCAAACAGATTTAACCTGTTTGTACTTGGAGTGTGTTTGATTTGTTTCCCTCAATCCAGCGCGGGGCGCTCCGACATGAAGCTGAAAAATCCCCCCTCGCTGTGCAGCGACCCCGTCACCTCAAGCAGTTTGACTGAACGAAGCTGAACCCTGGGAGAGCTCGTCTGCAGGAACAGCTGCTCCTTCAGATCCTGTTTTATTTGAGATATGAAAGTGGAAACAGCAGCGTCACAGTAACACAGACATCAGCGAGCAGGTGGACTACAACAACAATGGCCGACTCCTCACTTCTGAAACGTCCACTGTCATGACTCCCAGTCGACCTTCCTCTAAAAGTTCTTTCTGAGTAGTTCAGGGTTTGTCGGAGTAACAACCCCACCTTATCGTCGTCCGTTAGCCATGTTCATGAAGAGCAGCTGGTACCATTACATTTATTGTAGCGCTCACTGCTCCCCCTCTCTTTCATATTTAATCTAATGAATACGTTAAGGATAGACTAGTGAAGATCATTCACAGATACAGAACCTGATCACACGTCATGCCGGATCACATGTCATGCCGGATCACATGTCATGCCTGATCACACGTCATGCCTGATCACACGTCATGCCGGATCACACGTCATGCCGGATCACACGTCATGCCGGATCACACGTCATGCCTGATCACACGTCATGCCTGATCACACGTCATGCCTGATCACACGTCATGCCGGATCACACGTCATGCCTGATCACACGTCATGCCTGATCACATGTCATGCCTGATCACACGTCATGCCTGATCACACGTCATGCCTGATCACACGTCATGCCTGATCACATGTCATGCCTGATCACACGTCATGCCTTAGCTCAGTGTTTGCGTGTGCAGATGTTCCTAGACGAGAAGGGAATGTCTCTCCCCACTCTCTCTCCCTGATTTCTGCCTCTGTCCACTTTCCTCTCTATCATAAAGGCAAAATGCCAAAAATAAATCTTTAAAAAAAAAGTGACACTGACAAGCAACTCGACATCTTGAGCTGAAAAGTTGATCACATGTTTGACTTCAACACGCTCCCTAAAGAAGGCTAGAAACGCGTGTCGTGCAGAGTACAGCGTCCGGCGAGCCAACAAGGCTTTCACGGATGGTTTTTTGTCTCCGTGCGATCGAGCCCTGATTTTACAGTTAAAGTTAAAAAAGCCCTCGATGTTCGAAGCTTCTCCTCAGAAGTAGATTTTTCTGTTTGTTGCACTAAAGTGAAGAAGAGTGGTGCTCGTGTCGCAGCGTCCTGGACTGAACTAAACGCAGAGAGCAAATGAAGAGCCGGGACGAATGAGGCTTCGTACCTTGAACACATCTTACCTGGATAATCCAGTTACATTCCACCCAGCTCTCCAGCAGTTAGACTGAGCCCACTGAGATCAAACAGCTGATCAGTGTGTGAGCAGGATGAAGCCGTCGTTGTCCTCGTCCCTCTCTGTTCACACGTCTTCATGTTTTCACTGCGTGACAAAGTGATTCTGTTTGTGTGGATTAAAACGGATTTTCCTCTTGCTCATGTGGCCTCATGTTGTCAGCTCCTCCAAACGCCGCCGGCAACGCATAAACCATTAATGCTGTGTACCCGCACGCCAGCTATATTCATCATACATATTGTATGACAGCGCTGCATCCACGTATTCATTCCGGCTGTTTGTGTATTATAAATGAGGAGCAAGCGCTCAGCCTGACTTTAATCGTGGCGTGTCACTGCCGGGGTTTGTATGAAATCGAACCATTACTCACCAGCGCTGAATCTTTTCACCACATAATCCTTAAAGAAAGCAAGACAAGGACTTAAAGCAGGCCGAGGATTTAAGACCTAAAAAAGACCCACTGACAACATGAAGCACTCTGTAGACGCTCAGGACTCGTCCAATGTCAGCAGGTGGGACCCCCCCCCCCCCCCCCCCCCCCCCCCACCCGCTGGAGCACCCTCCCCTCAGACCTCCACACCCTCTTACCTTCTCTCTGTGTGGACCATGGAGAGCGTCCTCGAGTCCTTTAAAAGCTGCTTTATAAACTCAACCTATAATTATTATCATAAACGAACAGAACACAGCAAAGTCACGTCAACTTTATTTATATTATTTAAAACAGCCAAGGTGGACCAACGTCCTGTGCAGTAAGTTTCACAAAACACATCATAAAGAAACGTTAAAGCACATTTAAAAAGAAGTTCAAACTCTAAACAACCGTTGTAGTGACCACTGCTGCTGGGATAAAACAGTCAACAAAGGGTTAAAGTTAAACTTCTCTTTGATATCCAGAGTGAAGCTGAACTGTCCTCTTGTTCCGTCCTCGGAGCGACACGCTGCACTCATTAAAGCGTGGCAGCTCTTTGAGTCAGAAGAGCGAGCTGCTGGGACGCTCTGCTGCGGGCGACGGGGATCCCGTGTTCAGAATACAACACGGCTCATTACAGCGCTGTGTGTGAAGTGTCATGTAGCATATGTTAGAGAGAGGAAGGAGAAGTGATGCACGGGGGAGAAGCTGCTTACAGTTTGTTCCAGCTGTTACACAAACTCACTTATCACTTATTTATGTTCTATTCTCACTTTCTGCTGCTTTGCTGTCACTATACGTGAACATTAAAGGTCCCATATTACCCAGAATCCTCTGCTCCATGTGTCTCTAACATGTGTCTCCAGTCTGTCTCCAAACCCCCCAATGATGAGAAAAGTCCATCCTCTCCGTCTCCTGCCTGCTCCACTGTTCAGAAAATGTGTGCTCAAACAGGCCGTTTGGAGATGTTCCCTTCATGACATCACAAAGGGCAGTAGCCCCTCCCCCAGGTGGGTGACACTCCCACAGCTAGGTGTTTGTTCTGCCCTCTGAGTCTGCCTTCTCACCGTAAACAATAGGACATGGAGCCAGAAAGCAGCGCGTACACCCGAGCCCTTCCAGAGAGGGGGCGTGGTCAGACACAGCTCATTTACATATTTAAAGCTACAGACACAGAAACAGCCTGTTCTGAGCAGGGCTGAAATAGAGGGGTTTATAGACATGATCAAATACAGGATCAGAGTGGATTTACAACAACACACTTCACACACATTTACAGACATTAACACACTCTCATCTGTCTGTGTGTTTGTATGTAGATGGGCGGGACCATGTACAATACGGGGAAGCACGTGTCCCTGCGACCCGACAAAGCCCACCTGGTGAACATCTCGGGGGGGCCGCTGGCTTACAGCTACAGGCTGGAGGAGGTCCGCCTCCACTTTGGCAGCGAGGACGCGTCAGGATCAGAGCACCTCCTCAACGGGCAGGGCTTCCCAGGAGAGGTAAACACACACACACACACACACACACACACACACAGGTCCGTACAGGAGACAGAGCAGTAAAAACAAACAGGCTGATGACATAATTGGTGTCATTAAGAGGCTTATTATGATTAATGACCGCAGGATTATTCTGTTTCAGACTCACACACTCACAGTGAATCTCTCGATAACAGAGAACTCACCGATCTGAGTCTTTAACTCATCTTGTTTCCTTTGGAGCATCATTCAGTCAGTTATCATCATGCAAACATGTCTGCTTCTTACAATTAAGGTTTAAGTAGATCTTTTTCTTTACCATAAACATTAAAGGTCAGCTGTGTAGAGAGAGAGCTGCTCTCTTCCTGTGTGATCAATCAGCCAATCAGAGAGCTGCTCTCTTCCTGTGTGATCATGAAGGAAACCTGCTGTGTTGAAGCTTCTCTGACAACAATGCAGCAGCCAGTATGTCCTCCTTCTAACTTTAGATTCTGCTCCTGAATGCTCTGGATCTGATTGGACCAGAGAAGGTAGGCGGGGCTTTGAAGGCTGTTTTGGACGCCCCTGGGTTTGCCAGATATGAGAGCAGTTATCAGGTGAACAGGTGTTGCAGCGATGGAAGCGGGCAGTGGAACTGCTTCAGATAGAAGTGATTGTACCCGAGCTAAAAAGCCTCTGCATGTTTCTAATAAGCTCCAGCAGCAGAAAGCTGCTCAAACTAGGATCAATGTTGGAGATGAAACATGGAGAGAGGTTAGAACGCAGAAAGCTTTACAGACCCATGCAGAGCTGGCTAAACACTGAAGCTACAGTGTCCACCACATGCAGAGCTGGCTAAACACTGAAGCTACAGTGTCCACCACATGCAGAGCTGGCTAAACACTGAAGCTACAGTGTCCACCACATGCAGAGCTGGCTAAACACTGAAGCTACAGTGTCCACCACATGCAGAGCTGGCTAAACACTGAAGCTACAGTGTCCACCACATGCTGAGCTGGCTAAACACTGAAGCTACAGTGTCCACCACATGCAGAGCTGGCTAAACACTGAAGCTACAGTGTCCACCACATGCAGAGCTGGCTAAACACTGAAGCTACAGTGTCCACCACATGCAGAGCTGTGTGAGAGGAGGGGGGCAGCTCTCTGTGATGATTAGAGTTTAGACTGCAGAGTTACATATTCTATCCTTTATTCTCGTGCAGATCGAGGAAACAACTGAAAGCCTGCAGGTTTCTCTCCTCACAGTAACGGTGTCTCTCTTTCAGGTCCAGTTGATCCATTACAACCACGACCTGTACGCCAACTACACCGAGGCAGCGAAGAGTCCTCACGGCATCGCTGTGGTCTCCATCTTCATAAAGGTCAGCACGTCCTCCTCGAGTCACAGAAACATCATAAACTCAGAAACACAACAGGCTGCACTGTTCAGATACAACAACTGACACCGACAGTTATTCAGCTTTAATGCAGAAGAAGAAAGAGGCAGGTAATCTGATTCTTCAGGGGTCGATGTTTACTGCTAGCTAACGCACGCTAGCACAAGCTAACCGCCGGTGTTTGTAGACCACGGGTAAAAGACAACACAAGGTTCACAGCGGAGTGTGTGTGTGTGTGTGTGTGTGTGTGTGTGTGTGTGTGTGTGTTGTACTGTGTTTTCATCATAAATATTTAATCCCTCTCGACTCTACTTTTTTCTGCTTCTCAGCTCTCTGAAAACTCCAACTCCTTCCTCAACCGCATGCTGAACAGAGACACCATCACC
>NC_136707.1:23956341-23983841 GCF_947650265.1 Symphodus melops | reverse complement strand
TTGAAAAAATGCACATTGTTGATCATGTTTTTATTAAAGTTATGAGTCAGCTTGTCATTTTATCTGTGAAACAGGACTGGACGATGACGGCTCACTGTGGTCGCTTTCAGAGGATCACTGGTGGAGATACTTGGAGCTCTGCTGGATGAGTTGGGGGATGTTTGGTAGTTAGCCCTAAATACTGAAGATACATGTAATGCTGCCTCTGTATAGAAACACAAACCAACGCAGCCGATCAAAGGACTGAAACTTTTCAAATTTGGAGCAACCCCCTTCAGCTGAGGTGCAAGAAAGTTAGCGACACGACGAGGGACATGCACATTGATTCAGGCCAATAGCTCATAAAATACCTCCAGACTTCGACACGCTGCAGTGTAACCGAGCAGCAGAAAGTTTTTGTGCATGTTGCATAAGCGTGTCCCTTTACAGCAGAGGAGGCTGCTGCCCTGGAAGGCTACGATACACCCCGAGGAAATCCACTTTATTCAGCAGAGCAGAGTGAGTCACAGCTGTTACAGAAGTCGACCTTCCTCCTGTAACATCCGCTAATAAAGAACTGGACTTACACTGGAAGCTGATTCATTTAGTGTGCCGTGTTTATTTATTGGTTTAATTGAAGAGGAGACAGAATGTGAGACGGGTTCATGTGTGTGCTGGAGAGCAGGACTGTCAAACTGGGACGCATGGTCGGCTGCTGGGAAACACTGACAGGTAAATAATACATCCCAGTACAGCTTACAGACTCACAGTGCATTTCCCTTCTTGTGATACTGAGATGATGAAACATGCACATCATCCTCTCCGTGTAGTTCCAGGAAGATATGGTAAAGTTATAGATCCACACACAGGTGCATTTAAGAAACCTCCTTCAGGCCGTCTGATTTCACCTTCTTAGACTTCTCTTATTTTTGCCTCCCTCGATGATGGACGACAGGTGTGTGTGTGTGTGTGTCTCTGTGTGTGTGTGTGTGTGTGTGTGTAGGTGTGTGTGTGTCTCTGTGTGTCTGTGTGTGTGTGTGTGTGTGTGTGTGTCTCCGTGTGTGTGTGTGTGTAGGTGTGTGTGTGTCTCTGTGTCTCTGTGTGTGTGTGTGTCTGTGTGTGTGTGTCTCTGTGTGTGTGTGTGTCTGTGTGTGTGTGTGTGTGTGTGTGTGTGTCTCCGTGTGTGTGTGTGTGTGTGTGTTGGTCCTTTTTTTGACCCTCAGTCTGGGGAAGTTTTTCAGGGACCTGAAGATGTGTCATCTTTGATGCTCAGTGCTGCCCCCTTCAGGGTGGAGCAGGAACAACATGTTTTCATTAATTAATTAATTATTACTTAAACTAAACGGATCATTCGTCTCCGGCTGTAAACATAACGGGGATTTCATCGCTCTTGCCGGCTGACTCTAGTGGACACTTGAGGAACTGCATATTTTTGCATCGCGGCCGGTTTGGCTAACGGAGAGGTCTTCACTGTATTTGACCACCTTCCCTCTTTAAGAGTGTTTAACAGCGGAGACGTGATCTGTCTGCAGATTTAACTCACCAAGCGCCTCTTATCAAATATTTATCCTCATCATGGATTCTGATGTGTAACTGTGAAGACAAGTCTGCAGGAGCACGCGTGTGTGATAACATCCAGCGCGCTGCCTGCTGGTGATTTGTCAGATTAAAGCGGCTGCTTTAGTTTCAGCGTCTATCACAACAGTAGCCTCGGGAATATCACACTCAAACTCCTCCGCTCGGTTCATGTCTCTTTCCTTATCTTTCACCTCCGTATCTCCCTCACACGGTTTGTTCTGACACAGATCAGGAGGCGCCATGTCGAAGTTTGTCAGTCTGTCACTTCATGACTTTTGTTCTGCAGACGACCTTTCACATCATTTTCCTACTTTTGTTCTTTTTAATGGAAGCAAATGGAAGCAAATGCAAACGCTAATTACCTCGCTCCAACTTAAAATCAACTGTCAATAAAAGGTCCCTTCCTGTTTGTGTGTGTGTGTGTGTGTGTGTGTGTGTGTGTGAGAGAGAGACTTAAAAACCAGACTTTAACCCCATTCAACACCTTTGGGATTAATTAAAAGAAACTGCATCTTTGTCGTGCGATTTAAAAAACGGGTCCCACAGCTTTTGTTCCGTCTCGTCTCGACGGCGTGCACGGCGTCAAACTTCATTCTACAAACCAAAATATTTGTGTGATGAGAAAAAAGAAAACTCGTGTGTCCGTCTGCTGCATGAAGAGGGGACCAAAAAGACATAACAAACAGGTTCATAGGTTTAAGATCAGGGGGGTTAGGGACAGGGTGGAGACATGGCGGGGACAGGGTGGGGACGGGGTGGAGACAGGGTGGAGACATGGCGGGGACAGGGTGGGGACAGGGAGGGGACAGGGAGGGGACAGGGCGAGGACGGGGCGGGGACAGGGTGGAGACAGGGTGGGGACATGGTGTGGACAGGATGTGGACAGGGCGGGGACATGGTGTGGACAGGGCGGGGACAGGGTGTAGACATGGAGGGGACAGGGTGGGGACAGGGCGAGGACGGGGCGGGGACAGGGTGGAGACAGGGCTGGGACAGGGTGGAGACAGGGTGGGGACATGGTGTGGACAGGATGTGGACGGGGCGGGGACATGGTGTGGACGGGGCGAGGACAGGGTGGGGACAGGGCGGGGCCTAATCAGGGACGTCGGCTCACCTCCTTATAGTCTCTGGCTTGGAGGAGCTTATTGGTGGAGTCGCCCTCAGACATGATGGACTTCAGGGTCCAGGTTCAGGTCTGCTGAGGGGCGCCGGTGGCTCAGTGGTGTGTTAGCAGGCTGGATCTCACTCTGCTTGATTCTCTATCCCATAATACTCTACCTATAATAACATGTCACTGTTTCCTGCCAGCTTTTTGAGCTATCTGCCCTTTGGTGCCCCCTGCTGGCCGGGTCAAGCAGTGACCCTCCAGACTGCACGCTGCTTCTTCTTCTGAGTGTGTCGGTGTGAATGTGTTGAATCCAAGCTGCAAATTTAAGACAACAAAGTGACAAAGGAAACAAACAAAGTGACAAAGGAAACAAACAAAGTGACGAAGGAAACAAACAAAGTGATGAAGGAAACAAACAAAGTGATGAAGGAAACAAACAAAGTGATGAAGGAAACAAACAAAGTGACGAAGGAAACAAACAAAGTGACAAAGGAAACAAACAAAGTGACAAAGGAAACAAACAAAGTGATGAAGGAAACAAACAAAGTGATGAAGGAAACAAACAAAGTGACGAAGGAAACAAACAAAGTGACAAAGGAAACAAACAAAGTGACAAAGGAAACAAACAAAGTGATGAAGGAAACAAACAAAGTGACGAAGGAAACAAACAAAGTGATGAAGGAAACAAACAAAGTGACGAAGGAAACAAACAAAGTGACGAAGGAAACAAACAAAGTGACAAAGGAAACAAACAAAGTGACGGATGAAACAAACAAAGTGATGAAGGAAACAAACAAAGTGATGAAGGAAACAAACAAAGTGACGAAGGAAACAAACAAAGTGACGGATGGATGCAGCAACGTTTCCTTTGAGTCTCTGAACTGATGTAACAGCTGTTCACAAGTTTCAGCTATTAAAACCATTTCAAGGCTGCAGGCTGATCCACGTGTGTGTGTGTGTGTGTGTGTGTGTGTAACGTACAGTGTGTGTGTGTGTGTGTGTGTGTAACGTACAGTGTGTGTGTGTGTGTAACGTACAGTGTGTGTGTGTGTGTAACGTACAGTGTGTGTGTGTGTGTGTGTGTGTAACGTACAGTGTGTGTGTGTGTATGTGTGTGTGTGTAACGTACAGTGTGTGTGTGTGTGTAACGTACAGTGTGTGTGTGTGTGTGTGTGTAACGTACAGTGTGTGTGTGTGTGTGTGTGTGTGTGTGTGTGTGTAATGTTCAGGTGTCCAGGCCCATTCTTCATCTCTCTTGCTCACGCTTCATTCTTGCTTTCTCATCTCCTCTCCTCCCACATGTCTCTTCCTCCCTCACTCCCCGGAGTTTTCCTCACACCCCCAACTTCACACACACACACACACACACACACACACACACACACACACACACACACACACACACACACACACACACACATGCACACACACACTTTGTCTTCTCGCAATTCTCTCACCTATACTCCCTCTCCCTTTCTCAGGAGAAATCTTCACAGCCCTCCTCCTCTTACCCTCGCTCTACTGCTCTCTCTCTCTCTCTCTCTCTCTCTCTCTCTCTCTCTCTCTCTCTCTCTCTCTCCATGGTTGTTTTCTGCCTCCGTTTTCATCTTTTTCAGCGTCCTATTTTTGTCTTTTGCTACCTCCTCTGTTTCCTAGATATCTGATAAGAATTCAGCAGCAGTACTATCTCATTCTGTACACACACACACACACACACACACACTCTCCCTCATCTCACTCCAGCCTGCCATTGTATCCTAGCAACCTAACTTTATAGTAGTAGTAACATCAGTCCGGCTTGCCCCCTCAGTCAACATTAAATATTCTGCTCTCTGTTAAACACAAAGAACGATCTGCTTTTATTGCAGCCTCTTTAAATTATTCAACATTTTCTGCACCACAAATGATGCACGCCTAAATTTAGCGTGTTGTACCCGGGGGCGCCACAAGGGGGCGACACGTCAGGAGTATTCTCAGGGCCAATGACTGACATTGTTACTTCTGTTAAAGTATAAACCTGAAGTCAATGTGCTCATGAAGATGCACATGGGCTGGTGGCTTAGTGGTTAGTGCACATGCCGCATGTACAGAGGCTGTAACCTTCGAGACTGTACGACCCGGGTTCAAGTACGGCCTGTGGGTCTCTCTCTCTCTCTCTCCAGGTTCTAACTCTATCCACTTCCTGTCACATAAAAGAGTTTTTTAAATGTCTCTTTGTTCCACTTCCTGGTGTTTGAGGTCCAGACTGACTAACCTTTGTTCTGATTGGTTGAAAGAACATCAGAAGTTTGTGTTGTGAAACAGGTGGAGCTGCTGGTTGTAATTGGAGGATGTTTGTTATTGTTTCTTGGGCAGCTTGTTTGGAAGTGTTGTCTGTGTTTCTGGTGCAGAGCCGACAGACTGTGGAAGAGTCAACAGACGTTTGGTGAAGCCGCTCTGCAGAGTCGGAGGCAGAGCGCACATTATTTAATTACACACACAAATAATCCTGTTTGTGAAAAGGCTTCAGACTGTCAGTCACATCACTCTTTGAGTTTATTCATCCTCAACGCACAGAGACAGAACTCACTTTAGATACTTCAATCTTCTGCAGAGCTCTTCAATAACACTTTACATTTCAGTGATTCTTTCAGCTAATTGTGAAAACGATTACATGCTAACACTGAGCTGATGATGATGTGAACATTTAACAAGTACAATCTTATTATCAACAACTTCAACTCTGTTGTTTCCTAACTCTGACACCTCACACAGCTCTGCATGTGGTGGACACTGTAGCTTCAGTGTTTAGCCAGCTCTACATGTGGTGGACACTGTAGCTTCAGTGTTTAGCCAGCTCTGCATGTAGAGACACTGTAGCTTCAGTGTTTAGCCAGCTCTGCATGTGGTGGACACTGTAGCTTCAGTGTTTAGCCAGCTCTGCATGTGGTGGACACTGTAGCTTCAGTGTTTAGCCAGCTCTGCATGTGGTGGACACTGTAGCTTCAGTGTTTAGCCAGCTCTGCATGTGGTGGACACTGTAGCTTCAGTGTTTAGCCGGCTCTGCATGTGGTGGACACTGTAGCTTCAGTGTTTAGCCAGCTCTGCATGTGGTGGACTCTGTAGCTTCAGTGTTTAGCCAGCTCTGCATGTGGTGGACACTGTAGCTTCAGTGTTTAGCCGGCTCTGCATGTGGTGGACACTGTAGCTTCAGTGTTTAGCCAGCTCTGCATGTGGTGGCCACTGTAGCTTCAGTGTTTAGCCAGCTCTGCATGGGTCTGTAAAGCTTTCTGCGTTCTAACCTCTCTCCATGTTTCATCTCCAACATTGATCCTAGTTTGAGCAGCTTTCTGCTGCTGGAGCTTATTAGAAACATGCAGAGGCTTTTTAGCTCGGGTACAATCACTTCTATCTGAAGCAGTTCCACTGCCCGCTTCCATCGCTGCAACACCTGTTCACCTGATAACTGCTCTCATATCTGGCAAACCCAGGGGCGTCCAAAACGGCCTTCAAAGCCCCGCCTACCTTCTCTGGTCCAATCAGATCCAGAGCATTCAGGAGCAGAATCTAAAGTTAGAAGGAGGACATACTGGCTGCTGCATTGTTGTCAGAGAAGCTTCAACACAGCAGGTTTCCTTCATGATCACACAGGAAGAGAGCAGCTCTCTGATTGGTCCTTTAACTGGTGCTGAGTCAGGTCTGTATTCAGTCTCCAGGAATAAATCCCAAACTCCACCTTGACATTTCAGTCCCGTGTGTTCAGCCGTCAGACAGCTGACAGATTGAAAAAGACCTTTTCTGTCTGACTGAATTATCTAAAGAGGAAGTCTAATCCACAGTCTGACACATTTCTGACAGTGAAGAATTAACAGACTCAACCCAAAATGTCAGGGAATATTTATCTTTTCCTCACAATCACAAACCTGGACACCAGCGGTCAGGACTTCAGTGATTCAGAGAGGACTGGAGATTTAATGTTGAATGGACTCGAACCTGTCGTCCAAACTGTGTCACCTCTTTCTCTCCAGCTCGACCCGAGTCTCTGGAGATCTTGAATTCATTCATAATGAAAGCAGCGATGTGTAAGAACAGGACGGGCTGCACACATTTCAGGAACTTGTTTGGGTGTGTGAGTTCTTGCAGTTCTGGTTTTGAAGTAGGGACACAGACTACAGCTGTCAGACGACTGTGAATAATTAAGATTCAGTGTCCTTCCTCTGCATGCTGTCCTTTCTTATCTCATCAGAGGTGTGTGTGTGTGTGTGTGTGTGTGTGTGTATGTGTGTGTGTGTGTGTGTGTGTGTGTGTGTGTGTGTGTGCTGCTCCTCTCTCTGTCTGACAGGAGCTCAGTGAGTCCAGCCTGTGACCTTTAACACATCTCCTCTCAGGCTGCTGGACACTTCAGACAGGAAGGAGTCCTTTCTGTGAGAAGCTTCAGGAACATGTTTCATCATGTGTTTGATTATCAGTGTGACACAAACCTATCAGCTGTAATACCCAGCTGTTGATCAGAGTCACGCCCGCCACCACGAGCCAGCAGACAGCGAGGAATCAAGCAAAGACGAGAAGAAATATCTGCAGGCTCACGATTACAGCGTTCACAGCTCGAGTCGCGTTGAGGTGGTCACAGAGACGAGATGGACTCTGTCTGGCTCCTGATTGGCCAGGTTTGCTTCCACACACGAGGCATGAACTCTGGTGAACTGTGCTCTCCATGTACAGAAAGCACAACATTAAATATCTTCAATGAACACTGAATAAACCCAGGCTCATATGTCCAAGACGACATCAGATGATGTGCATGTGTGAACAGATCAGAAGAAGACGTCTCCTGATCTGATGCTGATGTTTTCTGGAGAACTTCTGAGCAGCTTTCAGTTTGAATATGACTGAAGATCTGAAGTGTGTTAAAAGCTTTGAGTTCTCTGTTGTCTGCTTTCAAACACTGATTATCAAAGAGAGTCAGGGAGGAAATGTCTCTGCACAGGTCAAAGCTCTGAAACTCTTCCCATCATCCTCTGCTTCTCTAACTGCAGATGTTTGAGGACAATGAAGTGACTGGACCTCAGCTGTCCCAGCTGTGCAGCGAGCTCTCTGTGGAAGCTGAGCACAGAAACAGAGCTGGAGATCTGCTGCCCTCTGGTGGAGGATCCAGGCAGCACACGTTCCTCTGTGCAGAGGACATGAGGGTTGTCTTTCTCTCATTCCCTCTCCTTCATGTATGGAGGTTCACCTCAGCTCGCTCTTTATTTACACCTCTGATATGCACATTCAACATTGTAAAAGTCGCTGTCTTCTCCACGTGAGGACTAAACTTTTGAACTTTTTTAAATCTGCATCATGATGGTGTGAAAGTGAATGTGTTTCTTTTTCAGGCTCATTTCTCTGCGGTGGTCCAGAGTGAGGCCACTGTGTGAATGAAGCTGATGAAGGCGCTCCTCAGAATGATACAGGAATCTGAAACCCTCTCATTGGCTCTAATCCTCCTCCACAGATAATCCTGTGTAGCAGTCAAACAGTTGCTGTCATTTGTCGTAAATAGACAGTATTGTATTTTTTGGTGAACTTGAGCGCCCTCTGCTGGAGCCCATGTGAACTAAAAATTCGCTAAAATAAAAGTTACAGTTATTTCTCTAACTTTAAGCGTCTTTGAGAGAACCTCTGACTTTTATACAAACACACAAAATAAATCAAAGTGTGATGAAAAGCTGCTGCGGAGCTCCTGAAGTCGCGGAGAGTTTTTTTTATTTTTAATTGTTGGGACTTCCGGTGCTCCGTAAAACTCTAAAATGAACCTGAATTTGTTTTATTAAAACAAAATAAGAACACGACATAATTTTGCTTTTCAGACAAAAAGAAAAACCAGGCCGATTTTTTAAATTCTCCGTAAGCCATGACCCGGATGTACTTCCGCTCAACTTTATATCCCACAATTCCTTTCACCAACTTCCTCTTTCCCTGTTGCAGCGATGTCTAAGAGAGGTAAGAAACTCACCTGATGAAATCCACCTTCATCTGCGGGTTGGTTCACCTGGCTGAGCTCTGAGTGTTCTCTGTGTGTGAGAGAGGGAAGAAGACAACATGTCTGAGGTATTAGTTTGTGATTGTTTTAAATATTTGTGGAGTTATGGAGGATGCTAGCGTAGTTAGCCCGATGTAGCCGTGTGTCGCTGTGAGAGAAGCTGAACATGTGGACTCATAGTTGACACGTGAATTTTGTTTGTTTGTTCATGAGACTAAATGTCTGTAAACAAACGTGCGTGTATGTGTGTGTTTGTGTGTTTTAAGTATAAGTCTGGACAGGTCGCGGGCTAGCTAACGGCTAACTGAGGGAGCTAGGTGGTGTTACGGTGTTAAATGTCTCCCTGTAGAAAAACAGACTGTGATTAAACACTTAGGAGGAAGTGTGTGTGTGAGACTCTAAAGTGTCTGTAGTGGAACTTTAATTTTAATAAAACATTTTTCAACGTTCATAAAACGCTGCTAACTCTGCAGGTAAGCTAAAGGTTAGCGTGCGTCTGAGGATCTGATTGGCTGCAGGTTTCTCAGCTCCAGTCATGTGAAACCGTAACATGAACAGGATCACCATAACACTTGATTATTGATCAGGTCGTTTGAAACCCTTGGAGCCTCGCACCCTTGTGACGGACGCCACCATGTTAACATGTGTTTCCTCTCCTTACAGGACGTGGTGGTTCGTCCGGAGCCAAGTTCCGCATCTCGCTGGGTCTCCCAGTGGGAGCCGTCATCAACTGTGCTGACAACACAGGTACGCCTCACCTGACACACCGCGCTGATTCAACGAGTCGACGCGAGAGATCGAGACTTCAGGAGGCTCCGCCCCCTGAGCTGTTGAAAACAGCATGTTCTTGTTCTTAGTGAACTTTTCCATCGTTGTCTGAGTCGTTGTGAGGTGACTCGTCTTTAATCCGCTCGTTTTAACTATAAACGCCGTGGTTACATGAGTCGCTCTCGCTCGGCTTTCAATCAGTAGAAGTTCTACATGTTTGGACCTTTGAAGGTGTCATGGGGCTCAACATGTTTGTGTTGGACCGTCTGAAAGGTTCAGTTTGTTCTCATTGATCATCAAGTGATCGTGTTAAAGACGAGCCGGCGTCTGCAGATTTAATTAGATCATGTAACGTTGCTGCACGCCGTCCTCTCCCCTTCCAAAAGCACTTGCTGTGTCGGCTCAGTGGCTCGGTGAGTTGTCGTAGAAGGGAACATTAATTCTTCTCTGTGGGTGAGACAGCAGCGCCCCCCTGTGGCTGACTGATCTCAATCAGAGACGAGACAAGCGTAACTGTGGATCTTCCCCTCGTTCTTATCTCTCTCTCTCTCTCCCCGTCAGGCGCCAAGAACCTGTACATCATCTCCGTGAAAGGCATCAAGGGGCGTCTGAACCGTCTGCCGGCTGCAGGCGTGGGTGACATGGTCATGGCCACGGTGAAGAAAGGCAAACCAGAACTCCGGAAAAAGGGTGAGTCCATGTTCTGCTTGTTCATCCACACATGACCAGACTACAAGAAGCAGCTTGTTACCTTCAGTGGCGTTCGCTTTAAACGCTGCTGGAGCGCCGGGTGGCGAGGCGGTGATGTCACATCCTAACACAGGCTGCGGTCCTCGATGCGGCGGCCGTGGCGCCCTCTTCTTCCTTTCCTGTCTCTTCAGCTGACCTGTTCTAAACGTGTTTCCATTCTCACTGCACCACATCGGCCTCGGCGCACACGGACGTGTAAAACAAACTGTAGGAAACATGCCAGGCCAGCAGTTGGCGCTGTGACTCGTGGTCAGGAGGAGGCGTTAACGTGCTGCATGTCAGATTCTCTGCCAAGGTTTGACTCTTACAGCCCTCGCTGGTTTCTGGCTCCGCCCCCTTCCAAAAGCACTTGCTGTGTCGGCTCAGTGGCTCGGTGAGTTGTCGTAGAAGGGAACATTAATTCTTCTCTGTGGGTGAGACAGCAGCGCCCCCCTGTGGCTGACTGATCTCAATCAGAGACGAGACAAGCGCTCGCCGTGTCACGCGTCTCCTCGCCTGATTTCGTCATTTTCACACGTTGACATTAAAAAGAACACGCTGAGTCAGCGTTTGATGCTGCTAGGGCGCCAGGTGGCCTGGCGGTGAGGTCGCACCATGATACGGAGACGGCAGTCCTCGCCACAGCGGCCGTGGGTTCAAATCTGACCTGCCGTTCTTTCACTTCCTGTTTACAAAGCGGGGGAACTGTTTGCTCCCTTTCGCCGTCTCGTGTGAACTCAGAACTACTAAAGGTGACGCGTCTTCTGAACTCATTTGACCTTTGACCTGCTCCTCCGTCCACAGTGCATCCTGCGGTGGTCATACGGCAACGGAAGTCGTATCGGCGAAAAGACGGCGTGTTTCTCTACTTCGAAGACAACGCCGGGGTCATCGTCAACAACAAAGGAGAGATGAAAGGTGGGTGTGCTCGATGCTAACATGTTAGCTTAGCTTTCCGGTGTTTCACCTTTGTGAAGAGATCTTCTGTTAAACACATGAAGTGTGATGTCCAGCGCTGCTGAAGTTAGCTCCGCCCCCTTCCAAAAGCACTTGCTGTGTCGGCTCAGTGGCTCGGTGAGTTGTCGTAGAAGGGAACATTAATTCTTCTCTGTGGGTGAGACAGCAGCGCCCCCCTGTGGCTGACTGATCTCAATCAGAGACGAGACAAGCGCTCGCCGCGTCACGCGTCTCCTCGCCTGATATTCGTTGTTTGTATTTCCTGAAGTGTAACGAGACGTCTGTCCTCGTGTCTGCAGGTTCAGCCATCACAGGCCCGGTGGCCAAAGAGTGTGCTGACCTTTGGCCCAGGATCGCCTCCAACGCCGGCAGCATAGCTTGAGCCTCGTGCACCTCTGTTTCGTTTTCAATAAAAACTGTTGGTCATCGAACCGCCGCCTCCGACTGATCATTCAGGGGTTAAAATGATTTCTGTTGTCAGAATAAATTCATCTAAATATTCAAAGACGCTTTAAAGAAAATGAAGCTGAAGTGTAACATCCTGCAGTTCCTGGAGTGTCCACTAGAGGCTGACTGCAGTTCCTGGAGTGTCCACTAGAGGCTGGCTGCAGTACCTGGAGTGTCCACTAGAGGCTGGCTGCAGTTCCTGGAGTGTCCACTAGAGGCTGGCTGCAGTACCTGGAGTGTCCACTAGAGGCTGGCTGCAGCAGCACAGGAAGTCACATACACACCCATTCAAACAGCCTGTTTTTACAGCAGACATGAACATGTTTACAGCCTGCTTCAAAAAACCAAATAGGTGTGATTAGCTCATGTCTCCATCCACACACACTGTACGGGGGGGAATGTTTGGATGACTCAGCAGTTTTGATTGGATGAAGGCTCAGAGTAGCTGAGCTGATTGACAGGTGGGCGCCGTGTAACGGTTGTCAGGTGTCGGACGTCAGGTCGTGTTCCAGTCAATGTGATTACAGATTCATCCAGGAGACGTGACAGGAAGTTTGACTCAAACATAGAAATGTAACATGTAGAGCAGGTAACCAACACGTGTCATTTATTGTTTGAAAGTTCAAACAAAACTGTACAGACAGCTGATGGCATTAATATGGGGAAGTATCAGAGCTGTTTAATGCACTTCCTCAGATGGCCACTAGAGGGCGGTGCTGCCGCCTGAGTGTAGAGATTTATTACACAACCTGCATCTCGTAGATGAGCATCAGTTTACACCACAGACTGTAGAGACGCAACACGCCACATGAAACAGGAAGCTCCATATATGGGCAGCACATTGACAGTCATCACTTTAGTGAATAAAACCCACAGAAGAAGAGTTTGGACCGGAGTTACATTTAGACTTTAACGGGCTCAGAGGACGTCTGCTCTTTAATAACACTGTAGTCTCAGTTCTGCTGCTTACAGAAACAAGTGACCCGCTTCAGATGAAGCCCACCCCAGATCAAGACCCCGCCCTCTTCATTTGCCCGGTGTTGCTGCTTGTTCTGAGACAGAGGGGTCCGAGGTCCGGGGGCCATTTGTGGCCCTCGACTTCAAAGAAGCAGGCGCTTTGTCCCAAAGTCTCATTCAGTATATTTAGTTCTTTATGTTCAGGGAAGATTATTCCTAAAATAGAAAAGTTTCAGTACAAACAGCTTTGACTATTTTCCACATTTTTTATTAACTATGAAAATGAATCTTTGCATAATTTTAGCCTGTTTAACTATTTAATAAGCTGAGATAAATACAGAAAGCTTTTACAAATTAATACGTCGACTTGATTCTGAGGAAAACAAATAAAAAACAGATAAAAGTGTTTTGTTTGTTTTGATGCTGATCCATACAGCCTTACTGTTTCTTTCTAAAGAATTACTGTAATTAGTTTTTATTTCTGAAGGTCGAAATACGAAAGATTCCTTATATTATTATTTAAAACAAATACAGAGTATAATAAAACCTGTGGCTGTCGATGCTGAAGAGCTAACAGATTAAATATTAAGAGAAAAAGCAGCAAGACACAAAAAAGGACAGAATGAAGCAGGTGAGTCTACAAAGAGGGAAACTGATCTTCATTACAGATCTGTGTGGTTAGAATCTATCTCTGTATATCTATATAGAATGAGAGTGACATGCAGATTACCGACATGTTTACATAAATACACCGTCTGCTCGCCAGGAAGTCCTCAGCTTTTCTGCTGACACCTTCGTGTGTGTGTGTGTGTGTGTGTGTGTGTGTGTGTGTGTGTGTGTGTGTGTGTGTGTGTGTGTGTGTGTGTGTGTGTGTGTGTGTGTGTGTGTGTGTGTGTGTGTGTGTGTGTGTGTGTGTGTGTGTGTGTGTGTGTGTGTGTGTGTGTGTGTGTGTGTGTGTGTGTGTGTGTGTGTGTGCGCTCCACCTATGGCCTCGCTCGGCATACAGACGGAGAGCAGCAGGTCGATGGAGAAGCCAAGCAGCCTCCTGCTGCCAACACTCGTTTCTCTCTGAGTCACCTACTGTAAATAACCAATACATGAACCTCACTCTGACTCCTCCCACTTCCCCCAGGAGCATGATGGGAGGTTTTCTGGATGGATTGTAGGTGTGCAGGAGGAGAGGAATAAACCAGGAACAAAAGTCTAAAGTGAGAAATAAAAGCTTGATGATGTTTCTTGGTCGTCATGGAGACGATTTTAAACACACATTTGGTTTTCTCTCATAATCATTTTAGCCTTTCATGGGATTAAATCCAGTCTGGGGATGTACCCCCTGCCCCTGGGCCGCTCCTCCGCGGGGGGCTGGGTTGGGGCGGTGGGCGTGGCGCTGGGCAGGGGGCGCTGTTCGCAGGTGGCCTGAGGGTGTGTGTGCCACGTCCCGTCCCTGTAGGTGCAGAAACAAACGGTGTGCTCGTCCACGTTAACACGCTCCCCCGCTGAGATCACTCTGTTCCCCGCGAAGCAGTTTGGACCTGAAGGAGGCGGAGACACCAGATGACATCATACATGACCTTCACCATGAATGTTTGTGAAATCTCAACCTCAGGAAACAGGAAGTGTAAAAGTGAGCACAGAAACACGAGGTTGTTGCTTTAATGCTGAAGGAGAGGATGTTCAGATCCAGGACAGACTCCTCTCAGTACACATTTAACATCAGACTGAACATGATGAGCGCTCGCATGTAAACACGCTGCTCTGAATATCCTCGCCATCGTCACACACAGATGGAGGTTCCTTTGCTTTGGCAGCGAGCTGGGAAACAATTACCGCCGGCCGCCAGCAGGAGGACCGGACGTCCATCTCATCTGCTGCCAGATACGACAGCTGAGCAACAATGACGCAACAAACCCAACCATCTGTCCCGCCGAGCGTGCCACCGACCACGACCAGGAAGATAAACACCACGTTAAGAACTACAACCAAAGTCTGACTTCCTGTTTGTCTGAAGAGAGCGGACAGAACACACACACACACACACACACATTGATGCCTGTGGAATCATGTATGACATAACAGTGAGCTGCGTGTGCGGTGACGTAACAGCTGCACACGCGACAGATAACCATGAAAACAACACTCAGGAAGCGTGTGTGTGTGTGTGTGTGTGTGTGTGTGTGTGTGTGTGTGTGTGTGTGTGTGTGTGTGTGTGTGTGTGTGTGTGTGTGTGTGTGTGTGTGCTCCTGCTAAGAGCTTCCTGTCGCAGCGCAGGAGGACGACGATGATTCACACACAGATGGAGACGGATTAACAGCGTTCAGACATCGAGAAATTAAAACACGAGAAGGCCATTTTCTGTTTTAGAGATCAGCTGTTCCTGGATGCTCTCACAGCTCTGCATGTGGAGGACACTGTAGCTTCAGTGTTTAGCCAGCTCTGCATGTAGAGACACTGTAGCTTCAGTGTTTAGCCAGCTCTGCATGTAGAGACACTGTAGCTTCAGTGTTTAGCCAGCTCTGCATGTAGAGACACTGTAGCTTCAGTGTTTAGCCAGCTCTGCATGTGGTGGACACTGTAGCTTCAGTGTTTAGCCAGCTCTGCATGTGGTGGACACTGTAGCTTCAGTGTTTAGCCAGCTCTGCATGTGGTGGACACTGTAGCTTCAGTGTTTAGCCAGCTCTGCATGTGGTGGACACTGTAGCTTCAGTGTTTAGCCAGCTCTGCATGTGGTGGACACTGTAGCTTCAGTGTTTAGCCAGCTCTGCATGTGGTGGACACTGTAGCTTCAGTGTTTAGCCAGCTCTGCATGTGGAGGACACTGTAGCTTCAGTGTTTAGCCAGCTCTGCATGTGGTGGACACTGTAGCTTCAGTGTTTAGCCAGCTCTGCATGTGGTGGACACTGTAGCTTCAGTGTTTAGCCAGCTCTGCATGTGGTAGACACTGTAGCTTCAGTGTTTAGCCAGCTCTGCATGTAGAGACACTGTAGCTTCAGTGTTTAGCCAGCTCTTCATGTGGTGGACACTGTAGCTTCAGTGTTTAGCCAGCTCTGCATGTGGTGGACACTGTAGCTTCAGTGTTTAGCCAGCTCTGCATGTGGTGGACACTGTAGCTTCAGTGTTTAGCCAGCTCTGCATGTGGTGGACACTGTAGCTTCAGTGTTTAGCCAGCTCTGCATGGCTCTGTAAAGCTTTCTGCGTTCTAACCTCTCTCCATGTTTCATCTCCAACATTGATCCTAGTTTGAGCAGCTTTCTGCTGCTGGAGCTTATTAGAAACATGCAGAGGCTTTTTAGCTCGGGTACAATCACTTCTATCTGAAGCAGTTCCACTGCCCGCTTCCATCGCTGCAACACCTGTTCACCTGATAACTGCTCTCATATCTGGAGGTTCTGAACTAAGCGAGTATCTTGGTGGGTCGTCCTCTGTGAAACGTCTCTCCGATCGGCCCTTGTTGGAGTGATGGCGTGCAGGTGAGTGAGTCTCACCGTTCTTACAGACGGGGCAGCAGTGGTTGGGCTCGTAGGCGGGGTTGACGCAGTGAGGGGCGGGGCAGTCTGAGATGCTGCAGTACACCTCTCCGTTGGCCTCGCAGCGGCAGCGCTCACACCTCGACAGCTGAAACACACAAACCGTAAGAAGAGTATTTAACGAATGCTTTTATATGAGGCTCACACACACACACACACACACACACACACACACACACACACACACACACACACACACACACACACAGCTGACCTGCTGTTACAGGACTGCCTGAAGCACTGTGTTTATGTAACTGTTGATTATGTGAAGGTCATTAAACACTGTGAGGTCTGACATGTGACGTAACAGCACACACAGCGCTCTCATATGAGCAGCCAATAGAACGCCACCGCTCTCATATGAGCAGCCAATAGAACGCCACCGACAAGAAAAGCTGCTTTCACACTTTGCACAAAACTCCTGAAGTGTTCAGAGCGAGCGCCATGTGTGAACGCTTCTCTCTGACGTCACCCAAGCTGATGTGAGAGCCACTCGCTCACCCTGCAGTGAGTGTGACCTTCTGGGGGAGGGGCCTAACTTAAGCTGTTTCTACATTTCTACTGACTCCGCCTTTAAGGTGAAATAAAACAGGAGCTCAGAACTGTGACTGTAATGAGCAAATATTAAAAACAGAATGATGTCAAAGTGAGGAGAGAATCAGCCTGCACCCCTCTGCCTGAGCTCATGCAGACATAACCTGCACAGTGACGTCAGCACGCAGCACCTGTTCAGGTGCTCCCCCAGAGGTGTGCGTAAATCTGGAGTGATGTCATGAGTGGGACGGAGAGGCGGTGTGAAGTTTGGAACTCACCCTGAACTCCTCCAGGAGTCGGTACGTTTTCCCCGCGTACACACACACCCGGGCTATGGCCTCACACACCGGGCAGCACTTTTTGTACCTGATCCGCGTGCACCGTGGATGGATGCGTGGACATTTCGGACGGACGCACACCGGACCGTCCACGGTGCACGTGCACGGGCACGCAGAGGGGCTCGGGTAGTAAATCTCTCCGATTCCGTAAACGAAGCCGTGGTCGTCGATGCACCACTTCCCCCGGTAGTCACCGAACTCGTAGTCCAGGTCGGTCTTTGAAGAGGAGTACTCCGCCGCCACCGGAGCGCGAGGCAGCAGCAGGATGAGCGCGAGGGAGAGGCAGCAGAGCGCGCGGTGCCGGTGGCTCATGGTGACCGACAGGAACCATCGGTGTGTGTGTGTGTGTGTTTCTATCTGCGCTCCAAAGAGTTTCTCCTCCCACCGACACACACACACACACACACACACACACACACACACACACACACAACAGGTGACACCCATCTGCACCTCCTCCCAGTCCAGGGTGTCCTCAGAACTTTATCAACAGAGACACCAGAGGAAAGAAAATCTCAGAAGAAGAAAATGAATTATTTCTTTATTTTGACAACAAAACAAAAAAATCCAACCAGAGAGAAAGAAGAGCCGTCAGACGCAACCAGTGGAGCCCAGAGTGGATCATCATCGTTACTGGACTCTTTACTGTTTGCTTCCTGTTCTTCAGGGACAGAGGGGCTCCTCATTCTCTGGCTGACCCTAACCCTAGATCTGAACCCTAGATCTGAACCCCAGATCTGAACCCCAGATCTGAACCCTAGATCTTAACCCTAGATCTTAACCCTAGATCTGAACCCTAGATCTTAACCCTAGATCTGAACCCTAGATCTGAACCCCAGATCTGAACCCTAGATCTTAACCCTAGATCTGAACCCCAGATCTGAACCCTAGATCTGAACCCTAGATCTTAACCCTAGATCTGAACCCTAGATCTGAACCCTAGATCTGAACCCTAGATCTGAACCCTAGATCTGAACCCCAGATCTGAACCCTAGATCTGAACCCTAGATCTGAACCCTAGATCTGAACCCTAGATCTGAACCCCAGATCTGAACCCTAGATCTGAACCCCAGATCTGAACCCTAGATCTGAACCCTAGATCTGTACCATTGATCTGAACCCTAGATCTGAACCATAGATCTGAACCCTAGATCTTAACCCCAGATCTGAACCCCAGATCTGAACCCTAGATCTGAACCCTAGATCTGAACCATAGATCTGAACCATAGATCTGAACCATAGATCTGAACCCCAGATCTATACCATAGATCTGAACCATAGATCTGAACCATAGATCTGTACCATAGATCTATACCATAGATCTGAACCATAGATCTGTGAAATCCATGTCCTGAAATAAATCAGTTCCACTGGGAGCTCGGTTGTATTGATGGGTCATTGAAGTTCTAACAGCTCAGTCCCCACATTCTCCTCTGACCTCTGACCTCTGGCTTCAACATGGAGTCTTTGCTCAGAGAAGTGACGCTCGCTGGATATCTTCTGTTTTTCAGACTTTTCTCCGTAAACCTCGGAGATGATTGTTTGTGAAAATCCACACCAACAACCACGCTAAAGACACGTCACTCTGACGCTGTTTGAACTTCAGCAGATCATCCTGACCGTGTCTGAATGCTGCCCTGTGATTGGCTGATTAGATATTTGCATGAAAAGCAGTTGAGGAGCTGAACCTGATGAAGTGTTGGGGGGTCTGACCTCTACCGGTCACGTGTCTGACACTTTTAGTTTTGTTTTAATTTAATGTCTGTGTTGAAGGACAAGCTGATTGGACTGACAGGTAGAGTGACTTTACAAGAAGCAGCCAGCAGGTGGCAGTGCTGTGCAGAGCCAACAGGAGCCGGACGCTGCCGGTCCGTGGACAAGTTGAAATGTTTGCTGTGCCATGAGGGATCTGTTGAGACTGTGAGCGTTCATACACCAGTAAGTTTCTAGTCTTATATTGTTATTCCCTTTACTTTGTATTAATGTGCATGCTAATTATGTGTATTCTAATGAGCTTCTCACAGCCAAGCAGCACGTGCGGTTTGTTAGAGGCTGTAAATGAATAGAGGTTGTTTGTTGAGCCTTTATTTGTTCTAAATGAACAGTTGACCACACACACACACAGAACCACACACACACACACACAGAACCACACACACACACAGTATGGAAGATACTGAGGATTTAATAAAGGAGACTAAAGGAACATCTTTGTCTGAAGTGCATTCTGACCGTCGCCCCCTAGCGGCCACACACTTTACTGAACCACAAATACAGTCCTTATTAACCACCAAAATATTCTGGTTCAAACCGGATCTTTTTTGTTTGTAAAATCCTGACACTTGTCTTATGAGGGGAGGGTCTTGGTCTTGTGTGCCACCTTGTGGACACCTCATTATATCAGTCTGAAGTCAGGATGACCTCTTACACTGTCCGTTTAGTAAAATCTGTACTGTGATGAATGAAGACAGAAAAGACAGAGAAATTCTTTTATTAGGGTCGAGAAGTTCAGACAGTACAAAAGAAAGATGCAAAAAAACAGGCGTGTTACTAAAAACAGTCCGAGTAAGAAAAGAGTCCTTTGAAACGCAGAGCCAGTTTCACCTGCAGGAGGAGGAGGGGGCGGGGCCTGCAGGAGGGGGCGTGTGCATCACGTCTGCTCGAGGTGAACTGACGGCAGGACGCTCCCTCCTGTTATCAGCCGGGTTATTGAAGCACCTTTAGGTCGGGTCTCAAACACCTGCAGGTTCAGGTTAGTACAGCATGCAGGACGTGTGTGCTCGTCTCCATGGTAACGTCTCACCTGGGATCGAGTGTGGTTAACTGAAACATCGTCGGTTCATGAATACGACGGCTGACTCTATTCTTCTAAAAAAGGTTCCACTAGATTTCTAAAAACAAAGCAGAAGGAACCGGACTTCTGCAAATCACACCAACTCATACAGCTACTGAAGTGTGTGTGTGTGTGTGTGTGTGTGTGTGTGTGTGTGTGTGTGTGTGTGTGTGTGTGTGTGTGTGTGTGTGTGTGTGTTCCACACGGCACAGATTCAAACCTGCAGCCTCGCCGTGTGCAGTTTGGACCGGACCTGTGGACGTTTGGAGCGATGGTTGATGATGGTTTTTACTGATGAAGCGGCTGAAACATCCTGATGAGGGTTTCTATGAAGTCAATCTGTTGTGGTTTAGGCGGGAGGATGAGAGCGCGTGCTGAATAACGGGAGGATGAGAGCGCGTGCTGAATTACGGGAGGATGAGAGCGCGTGCTGAATTACGGGAGGATGAGAGCGCGTGCTGAATTACGGGAGGATGAGAGCGCGTGCTGAATAACGGGAGCGACAGCGCAGACGAGTGGCGGCGTCACAGCTCGGACGTGATGATGCGTGTTTCACACTGACATGTTGCGTCACGCCGTCAGAGGAGAGTTATGACTCGTACTGCAGCACCGAGGTGGGCGGGTCACTGGCGCCCTCTTTGGTGACATTTGATTATTTATCATTGTGTATTGGAACCAGGCATGCTGGGTAAATTTAAAGGAACATACGCAGATTAAATGTGTTAAATCTCGTCCACAGAGCCACGCTCTGAATCTACCTGTTACATGTTGTACTGCTGTCCAGCGCTCTGGCTGGGGGGCAGGAGGGGCGGCGGTGGGGGAGGGGCTGGTTCCTCGGAGGCAGGGGGGGGTGGAGGTGGAGCCACATTAGCAGGGCTCCCTTCTTGAGCAGTGGTGGGTTCCGGGGCCGCTGGGGCTGCAGCTGCAGGGGGGGTGCTCTCTGAGGAGGGAGCAGGCATGCTGCTGCTGCTGCTGCTGCTGCTGTCGTCACTGGGGGCGCTGCTGACAGGAGTGCTGGTCTCCCTGGGGGGCTCGGGGGGAGGGCTGGCTTTATCAGAGGCAGAGGAGGGGGGGTCAGATGGAGGAGGTGCAGGAGGAGCAGGCTGGGGGTCTGAGGAGGGCTCTGCTGGGGCCGCTTCATCTGAGGAGGGGTAAAGAGAGAGAGACACTGGTTTGACTGTGATCACGTGTTGCTTCCAAAGGTTCAGGAAGTGCTGGGGGACGTCCTACCTGTCTCCATCGGTGTGGGCGTGTCCTCCTTGGTCCCTGAGCTGGGGTTAGCTGTGCTGTTAGCATTAGCAGCGCTCTGCTCTGTAGCTTTGTTTCCAGCCGCCTCTTGCTGCTGCTGCTGCTGCTGCTGCTGCTGCTGCTGCTGCTGCTGCTGCTGCTGAGCGGCCTTCTCCGCCTGCTCGGCCGCCTCGCGCTCTCTCTCCTCCGCACGCCGCCGGGCCGCCTCTTCGGCTGCAGCCATCTCTGCTGCCAGCTTCTCCATGTCCACCTCCACCTTCTGACTGCACAGCTGGAGACAAAGGCATCATGGGTAAATTAACAGCATTAAAACATGATTCCCTCTGCTCAGACACGTACCCTCTTCAGCTCAGTGTTGAAGGAGTCCGTGGTCTCCAGGAAGCGTCTTTTCTTGTCTTGGTGGCGATCTTCGATCTGCAGAAGCTCCGCCTCCAGCTTCCTCTGAAACACACAGGGTCAGGCGAGTCTGTGAGGTTCATTCGTGTTTGAGACAAAAAGGAGACCAGTCCAGGAGCATGAAGAGATGAAGCTCACCTGATGGACCATGAGGGACTGGACCTGCCTCTTCAGGACCTGCATGCGGGCCGTGGTGACCACGGAGCGCACGTCAGGCACCACGATCTCGCTCAGGATGTCACTGATGAGCCGGTGGTTCCTCTGGAAGCGAGCAGCTGCTGTGTGCTTCACTGAGAACCCGTCGTCGTAGTCTGGAGCGAGGACACGTGAACAGTGAGCGGACTGACGGGGGGGGGGGGGGTGTGTGTGTGTGTAAACTTTATCAACAAACTTCAAACTGACCGTCCGGGTCTTCAGCCGGCTGAATGCTCATGTACGGCTCTCCTTTGTCCATCCGACTCTGCCTCTGTCTGCTCTCCTCCTCCATCGCCGCCTCCGCCCGATTCTTGGCGTTGACATAGGCCAGGTAGGCGGGGGAGTTGTGGTATGCCTTGAGAGAGTCGTTGTACTCAATCTGTGGGGGGGGGGGAACAATCATTTATCAGACACATCCTTCCCAAAATGTTGGATGACTTTAACTCATTGGCTTTTTGTCTTTTCCTTTTGGTTCAATAATTGTCTTTGAAATCTTGAAGAGCTGATTGGATGAGGATTTAGGGGGCGTGTCTTTGTGCTCAGTCCTGCGTGCGCTCACCTTCTCAGCCTCGTACTCGTTCAGGTAGTCCTGTTTCTCCTCGTCCGTCAGGTCCCTCCACATCCCCCCGATGATCTTTCCGATCTCCCACAGCTTCAGGTCCGGATTGGACGCCTTCACTTGGTCCCAGACCTTTTACACACACACACACACACACACACACACACACACACACACACACACACACACACACACACACACACACACACACACACACACACACACACACACACACACACACACACACACACACACACACACACGTGTCACTACAGGTGCACAGAGCAGCTCAGTAAATATCAAATAGTGAAGGAAATAAAGGAGGAAAAGTGCAGAGGAAGCAAATCAAAGTGAAGTGGACTAAAGTCTGGATGAGATGAGATGACAGAAGCTGTTTATCAAGTTTGTCTTTTAAAATGGAAGCAGGAGGAGGAGAGAAGCACAGAGGGGGAAATGAAGCCAGGAGCAGATCATGCTAGCTCAAAGACGACCAGAAGCTGGACAAACACAGGAGAGTACTGTGAGTGTCCACTAGGCGGCTGAGGTGGTGGTGAAGGCGTCATGGCTCGGCTGTTTCCCGCCCTAACGCCCCTGCAACTGTTTGGGGGATGGGAGGACAAGCAGTAAAAGCAGACACCGTGGATGGGTGTCTTACCTTCCTGCTTACCTTCCGGCTGTACCGCATGTAAGGCATCAGGGGCTTGTCTGGAGGTTTGGGAGGCTTCGGGACCGTGATGCCCGTGGAGTTCTGTGGGAGGAAGAGAGGAGACGTGAATGAAGAGAGAGAGACATCATCAAACGTCTCGACACGGTGACAAGACGTGGAGTCTTCTCTGATAACTGCACCAACACACCGTCATGCATGTCAGCTCCTTCACATGCATGCACAAAAGAAAATCTGAGCTGAGGAGATGAAGCAAATTATAATCATCAGACTCAACAGGCCAACCACCAGCGTCTGACAACAAATGACTACTTCCTGTGATGTCACTGTATGAAGTTTCACTTCAATATAACAGGACTAAAGTTCAAAGGTCACCGAGTTCTTTTGAGGGGGAAGTCTCCACTGTGTCACTCTAAAACCAGGGAAATAGAAAAGTCTTTTATTTTGAAGGGATTGTCTCTGTGTAAACTAAATGAAGAGACCTGAGATAATTTATCATGAGAATATAACAGAATAGCCCTTTAATGAGACTCTCTCTGCACCCACAGCCCTGTTCTGATTTTCATCCCATGTTTCCAAATGCCTGCGTCAGTTCATTACCCTGCTGGAGCCTCCGGAGCTCCCTCCCAGCCGGAGGTTGTTGTAGGCCAGATGGCTGTAAGGGTTGTAGCCCACAAAGCCTGGGGTGGAAGGCATTTGCTGATGGAAGACAAATGAGACAAAACACGAATGAGAAATGGCTCACAAACAAGAGGAGGAAGAGGGATCAACAGAAATAAGTGACAAGCGGGGAAACATGAAAATATATGTACACTGGTTTGCTTGTTTGTTTTTTCCATGAAGGCATCATGCAAGGCAAAGGGAAAAAAAAGGCAGCCGTCCTGCAGGCTGTCATTCAGAGGGAGTCTGACTGAGTTCACATAACGCTGAACCAAAACAAGCGTCTGGATTCTTTAATTCTACACGTCGGCTTCACTCCTCAAAGATTCATATGAGAAGACAAGAAGAGGTCTGACAGGAGAGAGAGAGCTGAACACGTCTGTAGGAGCCTCCTCGTGTTCAGAGAGAGAGAGAGCGAGGAGCAGGAGGGGAAGGTAAAGAGCCAACAGGAGTGGGCGGAGCTAACACTAAACAGTCGCTGAGTGGATGCGAGTGTTGAACACTTACTGTTGTTGGGGCGGGGGGGAGGGGGAGGGGCATAGGATGGTCGCTCTGTTGAAGAGAAGAAGGATTATTAGTCTTGACAACAACATGCTGCTTATAAGCATCACTCAGTCGAAGGTTCAAATCTGGGTCATTCTTTAGCGTCGCTTCTAGCTTCATAAATTAAAGGAGCAGTATGAAGTGTTTAAAATGAGTACTGCAGTCTAAACTCTAATCATCACAGAGAGCTGTCTCCCCCCCTCCTCTCACACAGCTCTGCATGTGGTGGACACTGTAGCTTCAGTGTTTAGCCAGCTCTGCATGTGGTGGACACTGTAGCTTCAGTGTTTAGCCAGCTCTGCATGTAGAGACACTGTAGCTTCAGTGTTTAGCCAGCTCTGCATGTGGTGGACACTGTAGCTTCAGTGTTTAGCCAGCTCTGCATGTGGTGGACACTGTAGCTTCAGTGTTTAGCCAGCTCTGCATGTAGAGACACTGTAGCTTCAGTGTTTAGCCAGCTCTGCATGTGGTGGACACTGTAGCTTCAGTGTTTAGCCAGCTCAGCATGTGGTGGACACTGTAGCTTCAGTGTTTAGCAAGCTCTGTTAGAAGGAGGACATACTGGCTGCTGCATTGTTGTCAGAGAAGCTTCAACACAGCAGGTTTCCTTCATGATCACACAGGAGGAGAGCAGCTCTCTGATTGGTCCTTTAAAGAACAGTTCTATAAACAAAAACAGGAAGAAGAACTTCTTCTGTCTCTGATATACTCGGACCGTCTCTACAGGATCAGAGAGGTACTGAGGTTTTGATTCTGGGTCTGATAATGATCCAGTGGAGGAGGAGGTCAGAAGTCAAAGAGAGGGAGGTGTACTTACTCGACATCGTGTCTTGAGGCTGGACTAACCCGAGCAGACAGTTTCCACGTTAGAGAACCTGAAGAACAAACAGTATGTTTCCTTCAGGACAATGGCGGACTGCTCCTAGCTAGCCGAAATGCTAACACACACAACAGAAATTCTGTTTTAAAAGATTAAAATGTGTTTTTATTAAACGCATTATATACATTAATAATAAAGGTGGACATGCAAACAATAAACATGCATATATGCATTAACACTAGCCCATGCTCTCACGTGAAGCTAACTGTTTAAGAGTTTGAATTAAACATGCTAAGCAAAGCTAACGGACAATACGAGCTCGCGCTGCCGTTAACACACAGAGACCGTTAGCTTAAAGCTAGCGGCTAAAATGGGAAAAGTAGAATAAATAGACAAGAACGTGTTCATATGCTAAGTTATAACCGGTAATAAAACGTTAATTTTCAATAATTCAGTTTAAAAGAAGACTCACGGGGCCGCTCTTTGTTCCCTCCGTGAGGCCGCTTCTTCCGCCTCTCTTCTTCTTCGTGGTGTTTTTTTTTTTTGCGTCTGGTAAATAATTTGTTGGCGCTTTACTGCCACCAACCGGTATGACGCAGTAACTACATCTCTTGTTTTAATGGCGGGAGGCAACCAGCGTCAGGATGCATTACTGCCACCTACCGGAGAGAACACGAAACACCGTGATCAAAACTAAATCAATAAAACATGAAAAACTAAACAATGTCAAACTAGATTTAAACATATTGAATAAAACAATAATAAAATGTTGAAATACTTACTAAACGACTAAACGACCACAAGGGTTCAGACCGCTAAATGACCACGAGGGTTCAGACCGCTAAATGACCACGAGGGTTCAGACCGTGGTCATTTGCTTTTCTTTGCTGTTATCGTTTTTATGGTTTCCGTTATAATCGTCACCCTATAAACAGACTATAGACGTTCTGGACTTCCTGTTGTCTTGTGTTCACTCTGCTTCTGGTCTCTATCAAACATCATGCTTGTACATGTAGAGATTAAATGTTGGAGTATTACTGTGTGTCTGTACTTTGAGCTTCTTCGGCTCATTTGTATATGTAAAGATTTATTCTGATTTGGATGATTTGCAAAATCTTAATTTGCAAACAGCCTTTTCCCGCCCTGATTTAAATACTGGATGGGGTGGGTTGATTAATGAATGTTTTAGGGCCTCGGCCTAAAAGGTTCTTTATTTATTTTTTATTTGTATTTATTTTTATTTTCCTCTTATGTTGTCATTGTGTATATATTGTTTTTTTTGTTTGGTTTTTCAAATTCAATAAAAAGTTGATAACAAAAATAAAAAAATACTGGATGAAGAAAAAGAAAAAAATGGAGTAACAAAAGACGACATGGTGTGATTCAGGTCTCGGTGAGAAGTTAACATATGTAATGTTGTTTTTTGGCTTGTCTTATCTGATTGGATCAGAAGGTAAAGATGAGTCTCATCTGCAAAGTAATGAAATCAAATTAAATAAGGACGAAGAGGCTCGCCTGTGTCTCAGCGGCTGTGGGTTTGAATCCTGTGCTTCATGTCATTCCGACTCCTCCAAACATTTTCTCTCAGGCAAAAATGACATGAATGTTTTAAGTTTCATTTGATTTCATTCATTGACACATGTGACAGTCAAACAGGTGTTCAATCACTTCAGGTTCCCAGGTCACCTGAATCAGCAGCCATCAGGGGGCTGGTTGGTCCCCGTCAGCTGGGCTGTGTAAGAGAGGCCAGACGGAAACTTCCAGAGATTTCTAACCAGGTGAGAAACTCTGTAAAGACACAGCAGGGTGAAACTTGGTGTTTCATTGGTCCCTGACCGTTTAACCATCAGGGTTCCTCTGGTTATTAATTATTGACAATCAGTGCAAACAAAACAATACAAACACCCGGCGCACTCAGACTGTGTGCAGAGTCGTCGCTTCACTCAGAAATGATGCAAATAAAACAAAGATTGCAAAGTAGGGATTAAATGAGAGGAGCATGAAAACAAAGCGCTCCGAGGGTTTGTGCTTCATTTGACGCTGCAGTGAAGCGAACAGCGAGCGCGGCGTGACTTCATGCTTACCTGCTGTCACTCTCACGTCACAGGTAAGACACCGCTTCACCATAAACCTGGATTTGATTTGACTGAGCTGGTATGATATCACTCCTCTGGAAACACATTTAGACTGTTGATGTGATGATGAAATGACCACGAGGCGGCGCGCTCAGGAGACGATGCTGCTGGGAGTTTGTTCTCAGAAGTTCCTCATGAAGGGAACTAAAACATAAGTGCCGATAGATCCAATCAGCGCGTGTATGTGGTTGATCTCCAGTGTTGGGTCATATTACTGTGGACTGGAACGTGTCAGAGACCTCTCCGCTCTTTGTGGCGCTGAAATGGTCCAGACGCCACGTAGCCGACTGAACGTCTGTCTTTGAACAGCTCAGTTCTACCTTCACTACACGACGTCTCTTCAGGCCCAAATCAACGTTTGAAACAAGACAACCGGCTGCGTTGTGAACGTAAATGTTCGTGGACACTTCTTCGTACGTGTGTTTCAGGGAGCGCCACGTAAATCAGACGGTGTAATCCACCAGAGAAGAAACGATGTTTCGCCAGCTGTTTTTGGCGTGCATGTTTGTGGCTATGACTCATCGTCG
>NC_136707.1:23944507-23952007 GCF_947650265.1 Symphodus melops | reverse complement strand
AGACGTGTGTTTCAGGGTGTGGTGACAGCTGCCATCTCTCTCATCACCTGCCTGAGTCAGAAGAATCCGGATGAGTTCAAGACCTGTGTGTCTCTGGCCGTGTCCCGTCTCAGCAGGGTGAGTAACAGTAATGGCGTCTGACCGTCAGTGACCTCTCGCCCTCTTTAAGGTTTGAAGTTCATTCAGTCATCTCAAACACTCATCTGATAGGAAAGATGTAGAGGTGAAGTGTGTTTCACCTGCAGCCTGTTTCCTGTCTGCGATGTAGACGGACCGTGAGGATCACAGTGACAAACAGCAGCTCCACACGCAAATATAATAAAGAGACAATCAGAGCTGTAATAAACTCCATGAAAGGGTCGCTGCTGATCCTTAGTGAGTGTTTGTGATGACGTCAGCAGGGAGCCTCCTGACCTTCTGATCTGTGTTTGTTCTGCAGATTGTGTCGTCCGCCTCCACCGACCTGCAGGACTACACCTACTACTTTGTTCCTGCACCGTGGCTCTCCTGCAAGCTGCTGCGCTTGTTGCAGTGCTACCCTCCTCCAGAGGATGGCGCTGTTAAAGGTCGCCTGGTGGAGTGTCTAGAGACCATCCTCAACAAGGCCCAGGAGCCCCCCAAGTCCAAGAAGGTCCAGCACTCCAACGCCAAGAACGCCATCCTGTTCGAGGCCATCTCCCTCATCATCCACTACGACAGGTGAGCAGAGATATTACCCAATAGGATCGTAGCGGTTCATGAGGTCATCCTCAGCTGATTCACAGTATCTGCTGCTTCTGGTGTTTAAACCAGATGTTTTTAATTAGAATTATTCATTTGTATAAGTAACAACATGACATCATGGAGGAGCGTCTTCTTCAGTACATAGGGACTTTGTTAGAACAAATCTACAGTGAGCTCTTACAGCCTGCTGAAGTTCAGGTTGACATGTCAGTTTGTGGATTTTGATTGAAGACTTTTTGTTGGTCTCTCCTCAGTGAGCCCAACCTGCTGGTGCGAGCCTGCAACCAGCTGGGCCAGTTCCTGCAGCACAGAGAGACTAACCTGCGCTACCTGGCTCTGGAGAGCATGTGCACTCTGGCAAGCTCTGAGTTTTCTCATGAGGCTGTCAAGACTCATATCGAGACCGTCATCAACGCTCTAAAGGTGGCACCCCGTGCACACAACACGCCGAAACTGAGTCTGATCAAATCAATGACCTGTGTTCTCTGTATCTGCAGACTGAGCGGGATGTGAGCGTTCGGCAGAGAGCGGCTGATCTGCTCTACGCCATGTGTGACCGCAGCAACGCCAAGCAGATTGTAGCCGAGATGCTGAGCTACCTGGAGACAGCAGATTACTCCATCAGGGAGGAGATGGTGCGTGGTGCCGAGCGCAGGCGTCTGACGATCACACGTGTGTCAGAGAGCTTTGACGAGCTGTGTGTCCCTCCTCCAGGTGCTGAAGGTGGCCATCCTCGCAGAGAAGTATGCCGTGGATTACTCCTGGTACGTGGACACCATCCTAAACCTCATCCGCATCGCTGGAGACTACGTCAGTGAGGAGGTTTGGTATCGTGTCATCCAGATCGTCATCAACCGAGATGACGTGCAGGGCTACGCCGCCAAGACCGTCTTTGAGGTGACACTGCATGTTGACGTGTTTGAGCAGCCTGTGGCTGGATGCCTGAGCAGGTCTATCTTCGGACTGTTGTCAGTAACATCAGTGTTTGTCTGCTGCAGGCCCTGCAGGCTCCTGCCTGCCATGAGAACATGGTGAAGGTTGGAGGCTACATCCTGGGAGAGTTTGGAAACCTTATTGCTGGTGACCCTCGCTCCAGGTTTGTTAGTTTTTTTTGGTGGCTGAAGCACGAAGTTAGCAGCCTGATTGATGAATAATCACCCTGCTGTCCTTTGCTTCAGTCCCTTGGTCCAGTTTAACCTTCTTCACTCCAAGTTCCACCTGTGCTCGGTGCCCACCCGCGCCCTGCTGCTGTCCGCCTACATCAAGTTCATCAACCTGTTCCCAGAGACCAAGGCCACCATCCAGGAGGTTCTGCGCTGCGACAGCCAGATCCGAAACTCTGACGTGGAGCTGCAGCAAAGAGCTGTGGAATACCTGAAGCTGTCGTCCATCGCGAGCACCGACGTCCTGGTGAGTAGTGAGGAAGAATGTCACGCTGCCACTCCTTCCTGGTGCGAGCCGCTTTAGGAACAGCTGTGTCTCCTCAGGCCACCGTCCTGGAGGAGATGCCTCCTTTCCCAGAGAGGGAGTCGTCCATCCTGGCTAAACTGAAGAAGAAGAAGGGCCCGGGTGCTGTTTCTGTGACAGAGCTGGAGGACAACAAGAGGGAGGGAGGAGAGCTGAACGGAGGGGGCGACCGGGGTCCCGACACTTCAGCCATGGCGGCCTCTAACGCTGTGAGCACGCTGTCTGTGTATTCACTGCTTCTCTAACTGAAGAGTGACATCATCATGATGAACTGCTTCCTTTCTCCCAGTCCACCCCGTCTCCATCAGCAGACCTCCTCGGGATTCGTTCTGCGGCTCCTGTTGGTGCTGCCCCAGCCGGCGCTGGCAGCCTATTGGTTGATGTGTTCTCTGAGGCGGGGCCTGCTGCACCATCTGCTGCTGTGAACGACGACGGCTTCCTCAGGTAAAGGCTCTTTATGAACATGTCTCTGATCCTGGACTGTGCTCACCTGTGTTCATGTTGAGGCACCTTGACTTTGATTGACAGGTGCTGCTCTGTGTATGTCGAAGTTTGTGGTGTGTTTGAGTGTTCACTACGGCTCGCTGTAAAGTGTCTGTGCTGCTGTTGGCTCTGTCTTTCTCTCTCTTTGTTTATTAAGAGCCTGTCAACCTGGAGACGTTCACACCTTGATCTTATCCTGCTAAATGTTTTCTCAACCAATCAGAGTACAGCTACTCCTTCAAGCTCACAACACCATCACAGGCCTTTAGCCAAACAACATGATGTCATCAGGAGGGAGGGGTCATGGTCACTCCATGTTGGGTTATAACCTTTAAGTCCTAACGGGTCATAGAGGGGGGGGCGGGTTCAGTCTCCATGGTCGGCAGGTCGGCTACACATGTCTGCTCTTTTATCTTGCTGTGTTTGTGACTGTCTTTCGTCTTTTTTCTCTTCTTCCCTTCTCTCCTGTGTGTGTGTGTGTGTGTGTGTGTGTGTGTGTGTGTGTGTGTGTGTGTGTGTGTGTGTGTGTGTGTGTGTGTGTGTGTGTGTGTGTGTGTGTGTGTGTGTGTGTGTGTGTGTGTGTGTGTGTGTGTGTGTGTGTGTGTGTGTGTGTGTGTGTGTGTCCTCTTCCGTGATTGGACATTGACAGAGATCTGGAACCGCCCACCGAGACCTCTGACTCCCTATTGGTGGAGGGTTCTGGTGACTCGGAGTAAGGGCCTGTAGTCATGTTACTACAGTTAGATAGAAAACTACAAACATGGCGGATCCATGCAGTGTTTGTAGGATAGACTGTGTCTTTCAATGAAGATGTTGCTTTTATTCATCACACACACACACACACACACACACACACACACACACAGTGTTAAAGCTTTGATAAGTGGTGAAGTGGTTTGTTCTCTTTAGTTTATTGATCCATGACGTGTGCTGCAGTAAACACACCTGGACATACATGAAGAACATGGACATACATGATGAAGAACATGTACATACATGATGAAGAACATGTACATACATGATGAAGAACATGTACATACATGATGAAGAACATGTACATACATGATGAAGAACCTGTGGAAACATGTGATTCAACTGCTTTTACTAACCTCAGCATTTTATCTTCTCCTCCTTCTTCTTCTTCTCTGTAACCGCTCTGATCTCCTCCTCACCTTTCTCCTCCTTTCTCCATGTGATTTCCCTCTCTATCTCCTCCTGTGGTCCTCCTCCTCCTCTGTCCTCATGGTCCTCCTCCTCCTCCTCTGTCCTCATGGTCCTCCTCTTCCTCTGTCCTCATGATCCTCCTCCTCCTCTGTCCTCATGGTCCTCCTCCTCCTCCTCTGTCCTCATGGTCCTCCTCCTCCTCTGTCCTCATGGTCCTCCTCCTCTTCCTCTGTCCTCATGGTCCTCCTCCTCCTCTGTCCTCATGGTCCTCCTCCTCCTCCTCTGTCCTCATGGTCCTCCTCTTCCTCTGTCCTCATGGTCCTCCTCCTCCTCTGTCCTCATGGTCCTCCTCCTCCTCCTCTGTCCTCATGGTCCTCCTCCTCCTCTGTCCTCATGGTCCTCCTCCTCTGTCCTCATGGTCCTCCTCCTCCTCTGTCCTCATGGTCCTCCTCTGTCCTCATGGTCCTCCTCCTCTGTCCTCATGGTCCTCCTCCTCTGTCCTCATGGTCCTCCTCTTCTGTCCTCATGATCCTCCTCCTCCTCTGTCCTCATGGTCCTCCTCCTCTGTCCTCATGGTCCTCCTCCTCTGTCCTCATGGTCCTCCTCCTCTGTCCTCATGGTCCTCCTCCTCCTCTGTCCTCATGGTCCTCCTCCTCCTCTGTCCTCATGGTCCTCCTCCTCTGTCCTCATGGTCCTCCTCCTCCTCTGTCCTCATGGTCCTCCTCCTCCTCTGTCCTGCGGCCTCTCAGCTCTGCTCCTCCCTCTGAGGATCCTGCTGCTCCTCTTCCTGAGGCAGATGAACTTCTCAACAAGTAAGCTGTGTGTGTGTGTGTGTGTGTGTGTGTGTGTGTGTGTGTGTGTGTGTGTGTGTGTGTGTGTGTGTGTGTGTGTGTGTGTGTGTGTGTGTGTGTGTGTGTGTGTGTGTGTGTGTGTGTGTGTGTGTGTGTGTGTGTGGCTGCAGCACTGCATGCTGCCTGTAGGGGGAGTCTGACTTCTTGTCAATGCTTTGATCTTTGGTGATTAATGAAGCTGCTCAAACATTAATCAGCTTCCTGTGATATCTGTGATGATGGTTTGTGTCGACCTGGAATAATGATTCATCAAACTGACAGCTCATTGGTCACTGACTCCGTGATGCGTTTCCCCTGCAGGTTTGTCTGCAAGAACAATGGAGTTCTGTTTGAGAATCAGCTGCTACAGATTGGCATCAAGTCTGAGTATCGTCAGAACCTGGGTAAGTTGTTTCTGCCTGGGGGCGGAGCCTGGGGGCGGAGCCTGGGGGCGGAGCCTGGTGTGCAGTTAGCACATCTAGCCTATGATCCTGGTGTCTCTCCTGTTCTCCTCATGCTCTAACATGAGTGTGTGTCTCTCAGGGAGGATGTACCTGTTCTATGGTAACAAGACGTCAGTTCAGTTCGCCAGCTTCACCACCACAGTCAGCTGTCCTGGAGAGCTTCAAGCTCATATCCTTTGACTTTCTAACTGTCCCTCAGAGTGTGTGAGCTCAGGTGACTCCACCTGTTGGAGGTGTACATCACCATGCACGGGTGGACGTCTTCTCAACTTTACCTATGTGGACAGATGACCTGTCTCTGACGCCGTGGTGGTTCGGTTGCACATGAGGTGAATGAGACGCGTCGGTGTGGGAGCGTTACCTGCAGCATGACAGAATAAACACGTTATAATCCTTCACCATCCAAAGATCGTCGTGTGGCACTGCACTAGTCTTTTTATTAGTGATGCATGGATGCTCCTTGACAGCCAGTCACAGCTCAACGTTCAGACCAAACCAGTGGAGCCTCTGGTAGAGGGCGGAGCTCAGATCCAGCAGGTGCTCAACATCGAGTGTATTACCGACTTCTCGGACGCGCCGCTGCTCAACATCAAGTTCAGGTGAGCTGCTGCAGGAAGAACAGGACTGACACTGAGGCTGTGCTCAAAGTCAAAGCTTTGATTATTGATTCCATCTTCAAACAGATATGGTGGAGCTCTGCAGAATCTGACCCTGAAGCTGCCCGTAACCATCAACAAGTTCTTCCAGCCCACTGAGATGGCGTCCCAGGACTTCTTCCAGCGCTGGAAACAGCTCAGCCAGTAAGAGTGTTTCTGTTCTTACTGGAGCTGCTTCTCACTTCCCATCTTGCCTCCTCCACTTGTGTCTTAGTCCCAGATGTTTGTGTCAGGATACTGAAAATGATCGATTAGAATCTAAATGAGAGTGAGAATATAAAACAGACTCCTCTTCATCAGACATTCAAACAGTGTGAGGGATCAGACCTTCATCATCATCATCAGACATTCAAACAGTGTGAGGGATCAGACCTTCATCATCATCATCAGACATTCAAACAGTGTGAGGGATCAGACCTTCATCATCATCATCATCATCAGACAGTCAAACAGTGTGAGGGATCAGACCTTCATCATCATCATCAGACATTCAAACAGTGTGAGGGATGATGAAGATGAAGGATGTATTGATAGAAGTTGTAGAGCTTCATATTTGGTTGTTAATCTTCATGTCAGACTCTTTTTAATGGCAGCTCATCACAGAGCGACTCTTTACAAACTCACTGATGTTCATCATCTGTTTAAATGTCCCACGCTCCGTTTAGCCTCTTTTTAATCTCCCTCTTTTCTCCCCTATTAAACTGAAGTCTGATCCTGTGCAGCGTCCAATCACTGACTGATATACGAGAAGGGGGCGTGTCTGTCAGTGAAAAGACTTCCGTGAAGTCGCTCCTCGGATCAGCCCTTGATCCTCCCTCTTCCTTTCAGTATAAGAGCACTGGGGCAATCCTTCACATGGCGGCTTTGGAACTACTTCCTGTTTGAAAATAAGAGAACTAAAGGCCGCTTCACACGGCAGGATTTTAAAATTGTCGGCTGATTTCCCAAACTTTAGAGAGCACACACATGGTGATAAATAATCGGAGGTTTTACAGTTTTGGTCGTACAGTGTGTGGCGTGCAGCCACACGGCAACATCAACACACCAACCGATTTCACTCGCCAACGTCCCCCGATCAGACGGGAAATCTCCCAAAACCTCTGGAGATCAAACGTGATTCCAGATTCAACAAACGGACGAAGAGGACGTAACAGGGATCGTTTGTTTTTATCTGAAAACACGTTTTAAAAAGAGGCGTCGGTCAAAGGGGCGGAGACTACGGGAGCATTAACTGTACTACTACGTCACCTGTCCTCTGATTTTCTCCTCGGGGGGGGGAAACACCACACATGATGAGAGATCGGGCTAAAACAATCCAACATGTTGAATATCCCTGGTTTGAGGTCGGAGCGGTCTGAACACACGGCAGGATGATCTGATACGATTATCTGATGATGATCGGAGCGTCTTTAAGATTATCAGGAGAGAATCAGCCTAATTATCCTGCCGTGTGAAGCAGGCTTCAGATAGACTGTGTGTGTGTGTGTGTGTGTGTGTGTGTGTGTGTGTGTGTGTCTTCTTATTGTTTTTAAAGACTCATAAACGTCTTTATATTCTTATCAGGCCTCAACAAGAAGCACAGAAAATCTTTAAGGCCAGTCACGGTATGGACACTGAAGTCTTGAAGGCTAAGGTAATATCACCTGTCCTCATTGACATCACCTGTCCTCATTGACATCACCTGTCCTCATTAACATCACCTGTCCTCATTGA
>NC_136707.1:23924507-23934507 GCF_947650265.1 Symphodus melops | reverse complement strand
GAGGAAATGGCGTCTCATGTGTCTTAAAGCTGATTTCCTCGGTCCTCTCTCCTCGGCTTCGTTTCCTCCGTGCATCTCTGGTGGGCGGGGCTTAGACGCAAGTGGAGGAGACAACTCGGAGGACACTCGGTGCAAATAAGGGAACTGAGATTGAGCCTAAGACACTTGAGATGTACCCACAGTCTCCTTAATCTGATCGTCCATCTTTAGTAGACCATAGATGACGTCATCAGTCAGCTGCGCTCAGTGGGAGGAGCCAACATTTTTGACTCAAAGGCTGTCATTAAAACATTTCGGGTCTTTTTCAAACCGTCCACTACACCCTCGCCCCACGACCCCTCCGTTTGCGCGTCCACACGGAGGGACGGCCATATTAAGTCCGTCTCAAACCAGGGAGTGGTAGTGGGCCATAAAACCCTCCGCCAGCGAGTCTGCACCGATGCCCACTCGATGATCACGTGTAACGCCTATTGCATCCGCTAGTCACAGAAGGAGTGACCTGTACTAAAGAAGGAATGACCTGTACTAAAGGAGTGACCTGTACTAAAGGAGTGACCTGTACTAAAGAAGGAGTGACCTGTACTAAAGAAGGAGTGACCTGTACTAAAGGAGTGACCTGTACTAAAGAAGGAGTGACCTGGACTAAAGAAGGAGTGACCTGTACTAAAGAAGGAGAGACCTGTACTAAAGGAGTGACCTGTACTAAAGGAGTGACCTGTACTAAAGAAGGAGTGACCTGTACTAAAGGAGTGACCTGTACTAAAGAAGGAGTGACCTGTACTAAAGAAGGAGTGACCTGTGCTAAAGAAGGAGTGACCTGTACTAAAGAAGGAGTGACCTGTACTAAAGGAGTGACCTGTACTAAAGAAGGAGTGACCTGTACTAAAGAAGGAGTGACCTGTACTAAAGGAGTGACCTGTACTAAAGAAGGAGTGACCTGTACTAAAGAAGGAGTGACCTGTACTAAAGAAGGAGTGACCTGTACTAAAGAAGGAGTGACCTGTACTAAAGGAGTGACCTGTACTAAAGAAGGAGTGACCTGTACTAAAGGAGTGACCTGTACTAAAGAAGGAGTGACCTGTACTAAAGAAGGAGTGACCTGTACTAAAGGAGTGACCTGTACTAAAGAAGGAGTGACCTGTACTAAAGAAGGAGTGACCTGTACTAAAGAAGGAGTGACCTGTATTAAAGGAGTGACCAGTACTAAAGAAGGAGTGACCTGTACTAAAGAAGGAGTGACCTGTACTAAAGAAGGAGTGACCTGTACTAAGGAAGGTGTGACCTGTACTAAAGGAGTGACCTGTACTAAAGAAGGAGTGACCTGTACTAAAGAAGGAGCGACCTGTACTAAAGAAGGAGCGACCTGTACTAAAGAAGGAGTGACCTGTACTAAAGAAGGAGTGACCTGTACTAAAGGAGTGACCTGTACTAAAGGAGTGACCTGTACTAAAGAAGGAGTGACCTGTACTAAAGGAGTGACCTGTACTAAAGGAGTGACCTGTACTAAAGAAGGAGTGACCTGTACTAAAGAAGGAGTGACCTGTACTAAAGAAGGAGTGACCTGTACTAAAGAAGGAGTGACCTGTGCTAAAGGAGTGACCTGTACTAAAGAAGGAGTGACCTGTACTAAAGAAGGAGTGACCTGTACTAAAGAAGGAGTGACCTGTACTAAAGAAGGAGTGACCTGTACTAAAGGAGTGACCTGTACTAAAGAAGGAGTGACCTGTACTAAAGAAGGAGTGACCTGTACTAAAGAAGGAGTGACCTGTACTAAAGGAGTGACCTGTACTAAAGAAGGAGTGACCTGTACTAAAGAAGGAGTGACCTTTACTAAAGAAGGAGTGACCTGTACTAAAGGAGTGACCTGTACTAAAGAAGGAGTGACCTGTACTAAAGAAGGAGTGACCTGTACTAAAGAAGGAGTGACCTGTACTAAAGGAGTGACCTGTACTAAAGAAGGAGTGACCTGTACTAAAGAAGGAGTGACCTGTACTAATGAAGGAGTGACCTGGACTAAAGAAGGAGTGACCTGTACTAAAGAAGGAGTGACCTGTACTAAAGAAGGAGAGACCTGTACTAAAGAAGGAGTGACCTGTACTAAAGAAGGAGTGACCTGTACTAAAGAAGGAGAGACCTGTACTAAAGAAGGAGTGACCTGTACTAAAGAAGGAGTGACCTGTACTAAAGAAGGAGAGACCTGTACTAAAGAAGGAGTGACCTGTACTAAAGAAGGAGTGACCTGTACTAAAGGAGTGACCTGTACTAAAGAAGGAGTGACCTGTACTAAAGAAGGAGCGACCTGTACTAAAGAAGGAGTGACCTGTACTAAAGAAGGAGTGACCTGGACTAAAGAAGGAGTGACCTGTACTAAAGAAGGAGTGACCTGTACTAAAGAAGGAGTGACCTGTACTAAAGAAGGAGCGACCTGTACTAAAGAAGGAGTGACCTGTACTAAAGAAGGAGCGACCTGTACTAAAGAAGGAGTGACCTGTACTAAAGAAGGAGTGACCTGTACTAAAGAAGGAGTGACCTGTACTAAAGAAGGAGTGACCTGTACTAAAGAAAGAGTGACCTGTACTAAAGGAGTGACCTGTACTAAAGAAGGAGTGACCTGTACTAAAGAAGGAGTGACCTGTACTAAAGAAGGAGCGACCTGTACTAAAGAAGGAGTGACCTGTACTAAAGAAGGAGTGACCTGTACTAAAGAAGGAGTGACCTGTACTAAAGAAGGAGTGACCTGTATTAAAGGAGTGACCTGTACTAAAGAAGGAGCGACCTGTACTAAAGGAGTGACCTGTACTAAAGAAGGAGTGACCTGTACTACAGAAGGAGTGACCTGTACTAAAGAAGGAGTGACCTGTACTAAAGAAGGAGTGACCTGTACTAAAGAAGGAGTGACCTGTATTAAAGAAGGAGTGACCTGTACTAAAGAAGGAGTGACCTGTACTAAAGAAGGAGTGACCTGTACTAAAGGAGTGACCTGTACTAAAGAAGGAGTGACCTGTACTAAAGGAGGAGTGACCTGTACTAAAGAAGGAGTGACCTGTACTAAAGAAGGAGTGACCTGTACTAAAGAAGGAGTGACCTGTACTAAAGGAGTGACCTGTACTAAAGAAGGAGTGACCTGTACTAAAGAAGGAGTGACCTTTACTAAAGAAGGAGTGACCTGTACTAAAGAAGGAGTGACCTGTACTAAAGAAGGAGTGACCTGTACTAAAGAAGGAGTGACCTTTACTAAAGAAGGAGTGACCTGTACTAAAGAAAAAGTGACCTGTACTAAAGAAGGAGTGACCTGTACTAAAGAAGGAGCGACCTGTACTAAAGAAGGAGTGACCTGTACTAAAGAAGGAGTGACCTGTACTAAAGAAGGAGTGACCTGTACTAAAGAAGGAGTGACCTGTACTAAAGAAGGAGTGACCTGTACTAAAGGAGTGACCTGTACTAAAGAAGGAGTGACCTGTACTAAAGAAGGAGTGACCTGTACTAAAGAAGGAGTGACCTTTACTAAAGAAGGAGTGACCTGTACTAAAGGAGTGACCTGTACTAAAGAAGGAGTGACCTGTACTAAAGAAGGAGTGACCTGTACTAAAGAAGGAGTGACCTGTACTAAAGAAGGAGTGACCTGTACTAAAGGAGTGACCTGTACTAAAGAAGGAGTGACCTGTACTAAAGAAGGAGTGACCTGTACTAAAGAAGGAGTGACCTTTACTAAAGAAGGAGTGACCTGTACTAAAGAAGGAGTGACCTGTACTAAAGAAGGAGTGACCTGTACTAAAGAAGGAGTGACCTGTACTAAAGAAGGAGTGACCTGTACTAAAGGAGTGACCTGTACTAAAGAAGGGGTGACCTGTACTAAAGAAGGAGTGACCTGTACTAAAGAAGGAGTGACCTGTACTAAAGAAGGAGTGACCTGTACTAAAGAAGGAGTGACCTGTACTAAAGGAGTGACCTGTACTAAAGAAGGGGTGACCTGTACTAAAGAAGGAGTGACCTGTACTAAAGAAGGAGTGACCTGGACTAAAGAAGGAGTGACCTGTACTAAAGAAGGAGTGACCTGTACTAAAGAAGGAGTGACCTGTACTAAAGAAGGAGTGACCTGTACTAAAGAAGGAGTGACCTGTACTAAAGAAGGAGTGACCTGTACTAAAGAAGGAGTGACCTGTACTAAAGAAGGAGAGACCTGTACTAAAGAAGGAGTGACCTGTACTAAAGAAGGAGTGACCTGTACTAAAGAAGGAGTGACCTGTACTAAAGAAGGAGTGACCTGTACTAAAGAAGGAGTGACCTGTACTAAAGAAGGAGTGACCTGTACTAAAGAAGGAGTGACCTGTACTAAAGAAGGAGAGACCTGTCCTCCTCTTCTGTTCTCCTGTTTATTTCATTGTGTTTCATATTTAAAGGGACAAAAACTAAAGAATATTAAATCATGTTACTGATATCTTCTCACTCTTATTTATTGATCATTGTTTTACTGTTGATGTCTCCTTGTCTGCTTTCATTGAAGTCAACCTGTTCTTTGATATTATAATAAATTAAACATTATAAATTATAATAAAGAATGTGGCTCCATCTGATGGTTTTGTTATAAGTCTACACTAATATAAATTTACTAGAGAAAAATAATCTACATAAAGACTTTTACAGAATGTATTACGTACATTAATAATAAGCCGTTCCCCCAGGATGCCGCTGAGTAACCATGGTAACACACACTTCCTGTTTCCACCTGAGAGAGTGAAGTTTGTCCCAAAGCCTGCTGCTGTATTTCTACCCTCCACCTGGATGGGGGGGGCAGGGATTGGTTTGAAAAAGGCCCTTACAGTCCAGTTTCTGAGCACGTGCAGCCTCCTGCGACCTGAGGTGTCGCCCTCTGCTGGAAAGGAGGAAGAATGCAAGACTAAAGACCAACAGGGAGAGGGACCTGAAATGTCTCTGAGTCCCTCTGAGCCCCCAATGACCTGCCTGCATGTTACAGGATGTGGATACAGATAAACTTGTGTGCACAGTGCGCATGCTCAGACTCTGCGTTGAACGCACCTATAGGAAGAAAGTCGCTCTGACCATTTGAACATACTGAGGAATCGACTCTGTTGAGGTGATGAAACAGCAGCAGAACTGAGTCTGCGCGCCCTGCCGGCCTCTGATTGGCTGCAGATGACATCATCCCGCGCTGCTCTATTGTTGGACTGAAGATGAGCTCATACATCAGAGCAGCAGAGCTCTGAGACACCAGGACCACTGCACACTGAAAACCAGGAGCGCGACTCTCACAGTGAATAACAATCAAGATCCAGATTCGTTTATATCCGGTCTCTGCGAGCTGCAGGTCTCTGCTGGTCTCTGCGAGCTGCAGGTCTCTGCTGGTCTGTGCAAGCTGCAGGTCTCTGCTGGTCTGTGCAAGCTGCAGGTCTCTGCTGGTCTGTGCAAGCTGCAGGTCTCTGCTGGTCTCTGCGAGCTGCAGGTCTCTGCTGGTCTGTGCAAGCTGCAGGTCTCTGCTGGTCTCTGCGAGCTGCAGGTCTCTGCTGGTCTGTGCAAGCTGCAGGTCTCTGCGAGCTGCTTGCCTCTGCAGGTCTCTGCTGGTCTCTGCAAGTCTCTGCGAACTGCTGGTCTCTGCAGGTCTCTGCTGGTTGAGCTCCTCCGACAGGAAGACGCGCTCAGAGGAGTGACGTGTTGCCTGTTTCCTGTCACAGACATGCTGTGGACTCGGGACAGAGACTCGGAGAAACCTCCACTCTCCAACATCCTGCCCAGACTCTACCTGGGAGCAGAGAGCGACGTGACGCAGGTAAGTGTGAGCTCAGAAGAAGTCACAGGATTACGTCATCAACATTTCACTCTTTACTCTGAACGTTATTTTAAAGTTGTGACGTCATTCAGTGGTTGTTCTGTTTATGCGCTTTCATGACGTCATTGTGTTAGTATTATTGGTGCATCATGTGGCAGCAGCAGCTGATTGGAGATGTTGCTGTTGACAGCTGGCTGCAGGTCTTCAGGGAGAAAGCTTTAGTGACGTCATGCAGGAGTGTGAGAGCTATGAGCGCCCCCTAATGGAGATCATAAATACTGTCAGATCATTTTGTACTCAGAGGCTTCAGAGAGAGAGAGTTCAACTTCCTGCTCTCTCTCTCTCTCTCTCTCTCTCTCTCTCCCTCTGTCTCTCTCTCTCTCTCTCTCTCTCTCTCTCCCTCTGTCTCTCTCTCTCTCTCTGTCTGTCTCTCTCTCTCTCTCTCTGTCTCTCTCCCTCTCTCTCTCTGTCTCTCTCTCTCTCTCTGTCTCTCTCTCTCTGTCTCTCTCTGTCTCTCTCTCTCTGTCTCTCTCTGTCTCTCTCCCTCTCTCTCTCTGTCTCTCTCTCTCTCTCTCTCTCTGTCTCTGTCTCTGTCTCTCCCTCTCTCTTCCTCTCTCTCTCTGTCTCTCTCTCTCTGTCTCTCTCTGTCTCTCTCTCTCTCGCCCTCTCTCTCTCTCTCTCTCTCTCTGTCTCTGTCTCTCTCTCTCTCTCTCTCTCTCTCTCTCTCTCTCTCTCTCTCTCTCTCTCTCTCTCTCTGTCTCTCCCTCTCTCTTCCTCTCTCTCTCTCTCTCTCTCTCTGTCTCTGTCTCTCCCTCTCTCTCTCTGTCTCTCTCTCTCTGTCTCTCTCTCTCTCTGTCTCTCTCTGTCTCTCTCTCGCCCTCTCTCTCTCTCTCTTCAGGACTGCCTGTCGTCTTTGGGGATTTCGTACGTCCTGTCTGTGAGTCGTTGTAGTCCTCAGCCGTCCTTCCTGCCGTGCTCTCGTTACCTCCGGATCCCTATTGATGACTCTCTGTGGGACGACTTGCTGCCCTGGATCCCCAAGGCGCTCAGCTTCATCGGTAAGGTGACCCCCCCCCCCCCCCACCCCCCCATGTACGGTGTGCTGTCTTCATATGATAGTGTGTCTCACACTGAGTGTGTGTTTCAGACGGGGCCATGTCTTCGGGGTCCTCGGTCCTGGTCCACTGTGCAGCAGGGATCTCTCGGTCTCCGGCCCTCGCTGTGGCCTACATCATGTACAGTCTGGGGCTGGACCTGGACCAGGCCTACAGGTACACCTGAGTCATGATCTTAATGAAAGGGGACTCGCTGAGCTCGTGTGATAAAACATCTATTTATAGATTCATCAACTAAAGTAACACAACACCTGCATTGACCAGGTGAGATAATAAAGACCTCATGGTGTGACCAGGATCCAGACTAACTCTGGACTTGACTGACCTGTTCAAAGCTTTGAGGGTCTGATGGGATTTGTAGTCCTAACTAAGTCCTGTGTGTCTTTGCAGGTTTGTGAAGGAGCGTCGTCCCTCCATCTCTCCAAACTTTAACTTCCTGGGTCAGCTGCAGCTTTTCCAGAGCACGCTGAGCCTCAACCGGCCTGCAGGGGGAGCCGTCATCCGTTATCCTGACCCCGCCCACAGCAAGCATCAGTCAGACTGTAACCCCGCCCACAGTCAGCAGAGGGCGGAGCATCAGGAGATCTCAGATCCGACAGATCAGAGCATGCTGAGACTTGAGGACGGGGGGGTCAGACGTGATTATGAGACTCTGCAGCAGAGTCCGGTCCCAGCCTCCTCTACACAGAAACCCTTCACACTACAACTCCCAGCATCCTCTGCTTCACTACAGGACAAACGTAAGAGCCTCACTCTCTCTCTCACTCCACTGGGAGTCAGCCCTGCCCCCCCTGCTGGGTGCGCAACCACATCTAACACGATGAACAGAGACAGTCCACAGGACGCCGACAGGCCGCACAGCGCCCCCCAAAGGCCGCAGAAGGAGCAGCGTCTGCTGTCCCCGTTCAGCTTCAGCCTGAACAAGCTGCTGGACTGGGGGGAGAGGCTCCTCCTGGGGGGGGGTTTTTTCCCTGCTGTGAAGATGGGACAGCCCGCCCTGCCGTACAGGTGCTGAGGGAGGGGCCGGTGTTCAGGACAATGAGGGGGCGGAGCTTATGTGTGAGCATGTTTGTACAGACTGAGAGCTGCTTTATTTATTCCAGAGAGGATTCTTTACGGACGCTTTAATAAAATGGATCATTAAACTGTCAGATTGACTCCATTATATCACAGGTTGTTTATTACAAGAGCGCCCCCCACTGGTGTCTCAACAAAGTGCACCTGACAGCGTGATACGCTAGGACTGAACAGACTCCACCTGAGAGACAGGCGAGAATAAAAGGTGACTTTTGAGTTCATATGTGAAGCTCTTATTTTGAAAGCAAAGCTCTTATTTTGACAGCCTCAGAGGGGACGAGCCCCGCAGCCTCCTGGTGATCCACCAGCGCCTCCTAGACCAGTGTCAACCACAACGACTCAACGACCCTCTACTGGTCCCCGAGCCCCCAGATAAGACCCAGTACAAAGACCCCCAGAGTCTTTACAAAGACCCCCAGAGTTTACAAAGACCCCCAGAGTTTACAAAGACCCTCAGAGTCTTTATAAAGACCCTCAGAGTCTTTACAAAGACCCTCAGAGTCTTTATAAAGACCCTCAGAGTCTTTACAAAGACCCCCAGAGTCTTTATAAAGACCCTCAGTCTTTACAAAGACCCCCAGAGTTTACAAAGACCCTCAGAGTCTTTATAAAGACCCTCAGAGTCTTTACAAAGACCCTCAGAGTCTTTATAAAGACCCCCAGAGTTTACAAAGACCCCCAGAGTTTACAAAGACCCTCAGAGTCTTTATAAAGACCCTCAGAGTTTACAAAGACCCCCAGAGTTTACAAAGACCCTCAGAGTCTTTATAAAGACCCCCAGAGTTTATAAAGACCCTCAGAGTCTTTATAAAGACCCCCAGAGTTTACAAAGACCCCCAGAGTTTACAAAGACCCTCAGAGTCTTTATAAAGACCCTCAGAGTCTTTACAAAGACCCCCAGAGTTTACAAAGACCCTCAGAGTCTTTATAAAGACCCTCAGAGTCTTTACAAAGACCCCCAGAGTCTTTATAAAGACCCTCAGAGTCTTTACAAAGACCCTCAGAGTCTTTACAAAGACCCCCAGAGTCTTTACAAAGACCCCCAGAGTCTTTATAAAGACCCCCAGAGTTTATAAAGACCCCCAGAGTCTTTACAAAGACCCCCAGAGTCTTTATAAAGACCCCCAGAGTCTTTATAAAGACCCCCAGAGTCTTTATAAAGACCCTCAGAGTTTATAAAGCCCCTGCGACCCCCAGCTCAACGTCTTCAAGCTGCACTCTGCATGATGTCCAGCAGGGGGCAGACGTCCATCAGCCTGAGTCTCAGTAACAGTTGTGCGCATGGACAAACTGTCATGTTGCTGTTTTATCATCAATAAAGAAATATCATTTCAGCACCAATCACAGGGCTGAACCGACGTCACATCCGGTGCATATGAAACTCTGTAGCTCTCTGTCCGCCTCGTGAGCGCCCTCAGCTGGCTACATGTGAACTCCCGGAAACGTTTTCAGGTACAGGTGAGGTATGTGCCGCCTCAGGGCAAGGATATCACACGAACAGACGCGCGCGCGCGCACAAAGACGTTAGATCTACTTTTTATAGAACCAGATGTTATAGATCAGGATGACGCACACTGTTCTGCCCTCGCGCTGTTTTTTTACATCCTGTGAAAAAAAGTCTGCTGTGACGTCACGGAACATCCAAATGACCAAATAAGGAAAGTGACACACGTAAGAGGAATGCGTTCACTTCAGATTTCACTTTAATTATCCAAAGAGACGAAACACAATCACAACTTTTATACTGTTACACGCGCACACACACGCGCACACACACGCGCACACACACGCGCACACACACGCACACACACACACACACGCACACACACTGCAGGCTGTGTGTTAGTGTGTGTCAGTGTGAGTGAGTTTTAGAGAAAGAAAAGAGGAAGCAGCTCCGCCCTCAGTCCGCCTGCAGCAGGAGAACAGCTCGGAGCTTCACAGGCTGCACAGGAACAACTCTGACCGAAAACAAGCTTCTGTCTCCGGTGTGGATCAGCGAGTGAGTCCGCTCCACCATGAGCTC
>NC_136707.1:23917007-23919507 GCF_947650265.1 Symphodus melops | reverse complement strand
AGAACCTCCACCTGTGTCACGCCTGTGTCACAGCTGTGTTACACCTGTGTCACAGCTGTGTTACACCTGTGTCATACCTGTATCATGCATGTCACACCTGTGTCACGCCTGTGTCACACCTGTGTCACACCTGTGTCACAGCTGTGTCACGCCTGTGTCATTGCTGTGTCACGCCTGTGTCACACCTGTGTCACGCCTGTGTCATAGCTGTGTCACGCCTGTGTCACACCTGTGTCACGCCTGTGTCATTGCTGTGTCACGCCTGTGTCACACCTGTGTCACGCCTGTGTCACACCTGTGTCACGCCTGTGTCACACCTGTGTCACGCCTGTGTCACAGCTGTGTCACGCCTGTGTCATAGCTGTGTCACGCCTGTGTCACACCTGTGTCACGCCTGTGTCACAGCTGTGTCACGCCTGTGTCATAGCTGTGTTACGCCTGTGTCATAGCTGTGTCACGCCTGTGTCATAGCTGTGTCACGCCTGTGTCATAGCTGTGTCACGCCTGTGTCACACCTGTGTCATAGCTGTGTCACGCCTGTGTCATAGCTGTGTCACGCCTGTGTCATAGCTGTGTCACGCCTGTGTCATAGCTGTGTCACGCCTGTGTCATAGCTGTGTCACGCCTGTGTCATAGCTGTGTCATAGCTGTGTCACGCCTGTGTCATAGCTGTGTCACGCCTGTGTCATAGCTGTGTCACACCTGTGTCACACCTGTGTCATAGCTGTGTCACAGCTGTGTCACAGCTGTTTCATAGCAATGTGAACATGAGAACAGTCCTCTGAAACTGGGTCTTTTTTTGTTTTAAAAAGTTGTAGAGTTTGGTGGGTGCAGTAAAGGGTCAGAGGTCAAATGTTGCTTATGCAGTGAGGAGTAGCTTGTCTTTAACACATATTTATATCTCCTATCAAAACATCCTGCATTTTTAACAGAAACATCTTTTTTCATTAAACTTTAAATCAAACCTGTCTCTCGTTTTAATGACTAAACCTCTGTTTGTTTACCTGTCTGTTTTTCTTCTTCTATGAATTTTTATTCAAGTGACGGGACAGTGAATAGAGTCAGAAACCAGGAAGAGGGGTGCAAGCCGAGTAGTTGGCGTGCCCACTGCATATGCGGAGGCTGCAATCCTTAGGGCGGAAGACCCGGGTTGATATCCAACCTGGGGCTCCTTTCCCGCAAACCATTCCTAATGGTCTCTCTCTCTCTTTAGGATTTACGACTATCAAAATAAAGACACAAAAAGCCCCTTTATGTTCTTGAAGTCACAGAACAATGAGTTTAATTCCACTTCATTTTGAGTATTCATTGTTTCTAAGCTCATCCCAACTGTAACGTGGCATTCTGAACTGCAGTTTCTTAGTGGTACCACTAGATGTCAATGTTGTCCTCCTCTTTAGGTCTGTCACTACTCCCAGCATCACATCCTTTTCCTGTTCCTCGTCAGTGTTCAGTTTCTTCTTCTGTGCTGTGACCATTAGGTTTTTTAAAAATAACAGTGAATTATAAAGAGTACTACTGTGTTACTACTACTGCACTGTATATGACACATTGACTAAACAATGAATAAACAGAGTGCTGCACAGAGCAGACAGGTAGACAGAGGGTTGGACAGACAGGTTTGTGGAGGTAACGCCCTCCTGTAGGTATGTCGTCCAACAGGTTTGACTCTGCTCTGGGAAACTTCTCTGTCTCAGTTTCAACAGCTAACTCGGAATAAGAACGGTTAACCTGCTGCCTTCATGCTTCTGGAGTTCTACAGGAGTGACTGACTTTACTTCTCACACCCTGTAAGGAGCTGCACAGGTAAAAGGACACACCTGGACAGGTGGACAAGTGAGAGATACAGGCTCATTGTCAACAGAGCCACAGGCGTCCGTCCCTCTCGTCTTTCTCGTGACGTTTTGATGTTGAGATGGCAGCTGTGTCAGCCGTGTGGATCTGTGTGCTGTCTCTACTGCAGCTTGTCCTCTGCTTCGTCCCATACAGACAGCAACCAGGTACGCTCAGCTCTCAGTCACTAAACACACATACACACACACACACACACACTCACTGCTGTGTTGGATGTCTCAGTGTTGTTGTGTGTCCTGCAGGAGCCCCTGTGCAGATGGACGAGCGCTTGGCGTCCTCCTTCCTGTCTCGCTCTCTGCTCTATAACAGCTGGGACTTTGAGCTGGTGGTGTCTGACGACCTGGAGAGAGAGTGTCAGGAGGAGATGTGCAGCTACGAGGAGGCCAGGGAGGTGTTCGAGGATGACACACAGACGGTACTCCTGCAGCTCATCACCTGCAACAAACAAGGAGAACTACTCCAATGTCTATAACATCGATAACATCTATAATATAGAGATTTATAACTTTAGATCTAGAACACATCTGAGTTTCACACTCGCTGTCTGCTGATTCAAAATATTTCATCTTTATTCATATTTCTGGCTGAAACAGAAATCAGAGCAAACTGAAGACTTTACTTTCATTTTCACTTCAGGATTCTAACC
>NC_136707.1:23884507-23909507 GCF_947650265.1 Symphodus melops | reverse complement strand
TTGAAAGTTATGTTTACGCCTCTTTCAGCGCTCTGTGCAGGTTCATAATTCTAAACAACATAAACAAACATCTCTGCTCAACTATTTAATCGGACTGTGTGAAGGAATGAATCCATCGAATGTTGCAGATCATCTCCTGCAGTTTTCTCAGTTTGTCTCAGCTCATCGGTGTTCTTGGTAAGAACTCTGTGACATGATGCTGTTTTTAGTCTTCCAGGTTCCTTCTGCACCTCCCTCGGCCCTCTTACAGTTAGAACTCCCGTCACGATCAAACTGTCACACAGATTCATTGGGATTGTCTGAAGGAGACGAGTTGTTGCACATCAACACGTCTGATTGTAAAGGCCATGAAGTTAGTTTGTAAGATGGGATCAGAGGCGACAGTCTAACATGTTTTACAGGTTTACAAACAAAGGAAAGAAATGGACTTTGAGGTCATCGCATATAGTTTTACCTGTACATCTTAGCCTGCAGAGCACCTCTGCCTGCCCCACGTGCCTTAGATCTGACTTAACCAGAAATACAACTAAGCAATGTGAAGAAAAATATCTTTGAAATGCAATTAACATGAAAAGCATATCCGGCTCGTCTGAATAATTCTACACTGATCGTTCTCAGAGAAGCAAACACCTTCTTGTTTTTGTGTAAGGAAACCATGACAGCTGCATGCATCGTTTAAAGGATGCTGTGAAGCCCTGTCAAAATGTTGTATAATATTACATTCAAATTGAATAAGTTTGAACTGTGACTGGAAGCTGAGTCTGTAAACTGCTGACAGAGAAGACACATGATGTGTTCATTAAAAGGCTGTTTGTGGAGACGCTCTGAAACTGTGGAGTGTGGCCTTCATAACTTTACCCTCATGTGTCCCTCAGCCTTATGTATGGAAGCTCCAGGTCATCCCACCCAGACTCAGATCTGCTCCACCGCCAGGCTTACGGCACCCCCCACCCCCTACAGGGCTATGCAACCAATCACCATCCAGGAAGCAGCAGACAGGGTGGGGCCTGGGGCGCTGCTGGACGTTCGCTGGGTAAGGATTCTCTCTGCCATATATCATCTGTGACATTCCAGCAGCACAATTAGTGACTCTTGATCACCTGTAGATTAAAGTGAATGGATCACTGTGTTTGATTGTGCTATGATTTAAAATCTACACAGCGTTTATAATTTCATATGTTTCAATATGATTTTCTTTATGAGGTGGAAAAATGTTAAATCATAGTGATGTAGAGTCCAGAGCAGGATGTTAGTTTTTCTGTGTTCCTTTTTAATGATGATTTACTGAAATAAAGATGAAATAAAAGTTTGATTAAATGGTTTATCTGATGGCGATTTGTTCTATTATATGACATTTTTATTAAATAAATGAGCTCTGTGTCTTTTTGCCAGGCCTGTCGGGGCTGTTTGATGCCAGCCTCCACCATGCGAGCCCCTCGGGGCCTGACCCCTCCGTCATGAATCTGATTTCCGCCCTGGAGTCCCGAGGTCCACAGCCCCCACCCTCCGCCTCCTCCCTCCTCTCTCAGTTTCGCACTCCCTCTTGGCAGACTGGTGAGTGTAAGGGCAGCGATACACAACAAGACCTACTGGTATAAAAGATAATACTTAGCATTTACCATCTAGAAAGTACGTTTGTAGTCTTAAACTGTACACATGTTGATTTGTGACTTTTTATTGACCAACACTATGCCTCTAATGTTGTGTCCTGTAGCGATGCATACACCGGGCCCGGCGGAGCTTTTTATATCAGGAGCACTCCCTGGTTCCAGCTCCTTCCCCTCCTCCTCAGCCCTTTCTGCATACCAGCATCCTGGCTCCTTCTCTGGGCGATCCTTCACTCCCTCGCTATCCCTGCAGGACACGCCCACATTTAGCCCCACCTCCAATGGTTTACTCTCCCCCCATGATCCCCTGCTGCACATCAAAACACCCTCCCAGTCCAGCTTGGGCTTTGACCGCTTGCTGTCCTCCCAGAGTGCCACATACCGAGGCTCCCAGGAGCCCACTGCCCCAACCCAAGCCCCTTCCACCTCTTCCAGCTGCCACCTGCCTCCTCCCCAGTTCAATCTGCTGTCCTCGCAGCTTCATAACCAGTCTCAGCTTTATAATGCCTCAATGTTCTCCTCTGCACCACCCCTGACTCCCTCGGCCCCCTCTTCAAGCCAGCCTCCAGAGAGGGCAGTTTCACGGCAGGATAGTGTGATAAAGCATTACCAACGAACATCCCCGTCTCATTCTGCAACACTTCCCCTCCAACAGTATGTCAGCTGTGGTGGCTCATCAGGCTACCAGCAGATAGCAAGCCACCACCGGCATCCCGGATTGTCCTGCAGTCCCCTTAGTGAGCAGAGCCCATCCTCTGACCCTAAGCCCTCTGCACGGATGGAGCCCAAGACATATCGGCCAATTATCCAAACCCCCTACACAACTTCACCCTCCAGCTCCACAGCCTCCACCTCTTCTGGTTCTAAAGCATCCAAGTGTTCCAGCTCCAGCAGTGGCTACTCCTCTGCTGGCTCAGTGCCATCCCGTACTCCACCATCAGCCTCCTCGGCCTCCTCTTTATCATCTTCTAGCTCTAAAACAAGCGCTGGCTCCTTGTCTGCCTCCTCCCACCAGCAGCCCCCTCCTCAGTCGGCACCGGTACACGCACCTCTACAAGTGGTGTCGTCAAACCTTGCTCCACAGCCAGCACAAGATCAATGCCTCTCTTCTTACGGATCTCCATCTGTGGCCAAATCAAGCCTACCAGACCAGACACCTCCCCAGCAACATGCTCAGTCCTGCTCACCAAACCAGCCTCCACCTACACACATGGCCCAGTCATATGGAGGCTTCAACTCACCTCATGCTCAGGACCTGAACAGTGGATCAGGGGGCACTGGAGGGAAGAACTTTACTGGTATTGGGTCAGGGGGGCGCTCGTTTTCTGCAGAGGTAGTATTTGGGGAATCAAGTTTCAGCTCAAGAAGAGCAGGCAGTCCTTCCTTGGGATATGGAAATGCAGGTGGGTCAGCAGGAAGTGGGCCTATATCAGGACTTGGAGGTGGAGTTGGATCAGCAGGATTAGGGAGTGGGCCTGCAAGTGGTAGCACTGGAGGCAGCAACTCTTACCACCTGTCTGAGTCAAGCCCATCACCCTCCATTGGGTCTACGATTAGTCACCCTGGACTGCACTCCCCTGCTTCTGCTCGGCCTACACAGTCTCCTGGAGGCTCGGGGGGCAACAAATACTTGTCCTCCATTCTCTCTCCTGCGTTTTTGCCCTCACCACAAGGATTCCCTGATACTAGGCCAACACAGAGCCAGTCCTACCACTCAACAGAACCAAAGTCAAAAACAGAGCCTACCATGCTGGGAGTTGAAAGATCCCAGGATGTAGAAGAAGATGAGGAGGATTTCCTCATCCAGCACTTACTACATGCCCAGAGCTCAGCTCCCCATCCATCCCAGCATCACCAACCTTCTCAGCAGCTACCCCAACCGCTTCCACAGGCGAGGGATGGGGAAAGCAAGGGATTAACCTTTGACATCAGCAAGATCTCAGAAGAACGCTACCACCTTCAAAGTGTTATTCGCACCAATAATGCCAGTTCAGATTCTGGGACAGAAATCAGTGACTCAGCAACTGGCTTAAACAGTCATTTGGAAATGCCATCAAAGAAACAGCCTCAGAAGTCAGAGTTAAACATATCGAAGTCCTCTGCAGTGGGGCTTGGAGGGGTCTCTGACTCTTTTTCTCATCAACAACAACATGACTCCTTGGGCTCAGGGCTCCATTATGATAGAGGGGGGCCCTACACACAACACCCACACTCCCAACATTCCCATCACACCTCACATCTGTCCTCACAGTCTCAGCACCCCCAAATCTCCCAGCACTCTCAGCACAGTCATCCTCTGTCCCACTCGCATAGCCTCCCTCACATGGACCTGAAGAAGCCTTCAGATTCAAACCAGAACACCTATTTATGTAACACAACAGACTCACAGCAGGCTCCCCAAAGCAGGATCCCAATCTCCATGATGGATTCACCACCAGACCCTAACCAGCAAGCTCACATGCTACAGTCTGTCCTTTCCCATACCACCCGCACCAAGATGGACCCTCAGCTTCCCCCTCCACAACAACAGCAACAGCAGCTTCCTTTGAGCCAGCAGGCCATGATAGGTTCAGCTGGAGGAGCAGGGCCTGCTGGGGGGGAATCCAACCCACAGAGTCAGTCCTCACAGCTACAACTCCAGCTTCAGAACCAGGGCCTGGACACCCACTACAGCCTTGGAACCCAGCAAAGAGACCAAACCTGTTCCAATCAGAGCTCAGTGTCTCCCTTAGACTTGTTGGAGCAATCTCTTTCCCGGGCAAACAGCAGAGACAGTGGAGGAACTGTGGACAGAAGTAGAGTTGGGGTGACTGTGACAGGAAGGGAAGTGGGTGGTGGAGACAGACAACGGCCACAGCACAGGCTTACCCCTCATCACCATACCCAACAAACAGCCTCTGGGCTGCATGACTTTCTCTCTGAACCAGATTTGGGCCTGTCCACTCCCTCACACATGCACCACCTCAACCAGTCCCAGGCACATGCCCACATCCATGCCCACCACCAACAGCAGGCCCATCCTCACCATCAGCTGTCACACTCTCAGATAGCCCATCCACACTCCCACAGGATGGCAGCAAATATGGGGAATCCCCAACAACAGCAACAGCCTCAACAAAGAGAGCCTGAAACCCAGCTGTCCCACTCCCAGCTAGACCAGCTGAAGCAGCACCAATTTGACACTGTGAGCCCAGTCACTAAAGTAGGACAGAATCAAACTCAGCAGCATCAGCGGTTTGCTCCCCTATCATCCATTTGCTTTCCTGACTCTCTGCTACAAGATGAAGATCGCTCTTTCTTCCCTGAGATGGAGGACATGTTTTGTTCAGCTGATTACAAGTCAAGCTGTGCTGGGGACTCAGGGGCAGGACAGGCTGCTCAAGAGAGCCTGACCCAGGGTCATAGGCCGGGCCAGGACGGTATGGAAGTCTTAAAAAGAGGAGCTTCTGGAGAGGGCTATGATATAGTTGGGCATCACAATGATCAGAGCTATGGACAGTACTGCCACAGTCTCCCAGGAACAGGAAACAGTAATCTGCACTTAGACCTTGACTCCATGAAGACCCATGAGCTCCCGTCCACTGTGAATACAGACCAGCTTGGCCTAATACAGTCCCAAACCCCCAGTATGGGTTTGACCTCAGCAGTTCAAGGGGATGGTTCAGTCAACAAGATGATGGGAGCTGTGGGTGTGGGTGGAAGTTCAGGCACGCCAGGTCTGACCTCCCCCATATTTTGTTCGTCTCGACCCAAAAAGCTTCTGAAGACGAGTTCATTCCACCTGCTGAAACAGCGGCGGGAGCCACAACCCCAAACCAAGAAAAACTATGCGCAGGAGTACGAGTTTGAGGACGATGAGGACAAAGCTGATGTTCCAGCAGATATTCGCCTCAACAGTCGACGCCTTCCTGACCTGCTCCCAGACTTGGTGTCTAGTTGTAGGAAGGCTGGTGGAGTGATGGGAATAAGTGGGCTCAGTCCACTGATGGGAGACATGGACTTTTGCCACCCCTCTGGGTACTCTGCCCTTGGACACCCTGCTCAACACCCTCCCCTTGATGGTCCTAAGAAAAGAGGCAGGAAACCAACAAAACCAAAACGTGAAGGCCCACCTCGACCACGAGGTAGGCCGCGAATACGTCCACTTCCAGAGCCGCCTTATTGCAGGGGGCTGACAGGATCAGTGCCTGGAGAAAGTAAGAGGGGTCGTGGTCGGGGTCGAGGGCGGGGTAAAAGAGATGAAGGGCTTGTGGACATGCATCAAGACCTGAATAAAGCACAAAGCCTACAGTATCATCATCAGCAACAACAGTTCAGTCAACAGCAGCATCTCCCACAGCAACACCACAGACTGCAGGCAGAGCACCACCCAACACTGCAACAGCAGCAACACCTGCACCATCAGCAGCATGTTTCCTGTTCTCAGCTCCAACCTCTCCATCAACAACAACAAGAACAGCAACCATCCCAGCAACCTCAGCATGATCCAATAAGACCTATCAAGGTGAGGTGGACTAAAGTGTCTGAACTGGCATTTACAAGCAGTCATAGGATGTTTGCACTGGGTTATGATCAGGGCTGTATAATAAATCACAATTTCCTTGTAATCTCAAAAGGAGCCTCTGGAAAGTCTGAATTTGCACATATTGCACACAGGCATCGTGTGAAACATTGGAAACAACAAATTGGCTAAACCCTTTGTTACAGCTGATATAAACTGTAATTTCTGTTTCTCATGACTTATAGTAGGGATAATAAGGAATTTAACTCCACTTTACATGTATTTCTCATATTGTGCAGGCCTTATGGTAACAGTCCTTTAAATGGAACAATCAAAGGTTTTGCAAAGAATGGTAGGATGGCTTTTGATTCTTCCAATGTTATCGTTGTAGTTTCCAAATAGGACATTATTTCTTAGTGTTGCAGCCTAATGCTAACCCAGCTGAAAGCAAGTCTTGTGCTACTCTATCTCCCAATATAAATAAATAATATAAATAAAACCAAATCAAGTACTGAATTAAGAATCATAAGTGGGTGTCTGACAGATGAGTAAACTGATTATATTTTAAAAACCTATAAAAATGAATGACCTCCTACAGTTAAGGTGAAGCTTACATGGTGCAGTCTTTACATATCCTCTACAGTCAGACAGGATTGGCCTGGTCTATCTAATGTTGCATCCTTTAACATAGAGTTGAACTTATAATTCTTTAATGCTGTTAATATATGTGTGTTTGTGTGCATGTGTGTACGCGTGTGCGTCCGCACGTGTGTGCATGTGTGCGTGCGCGTGTGCATGTGTGCGTGCGCGTGTGCATTTGTGTGCGCCGTGTGTGTGTGAGAGAACTCCTGCTGCTAATGCTGCACCGTCTGCCCACACTGCATCTCCATGTCTGTGGCCACAGTGTGAGATACATTTCTCTTTGCCTGTTCTGTTGTGGGCACAGATCAGACTGGGAGAAAAAACAGAATTTCTGCGGCTCATTGTGGCCTGCTACATGTGTGTGAAAGTAAGCATAGAGTCTGACGGGGTTAATACGCTCAGCATCAGTGAAGCTTCAGTATCTCGAATAGAACAAACATCTTCATCAACCTGATGTTTCCACCCTCAGATCAAACTGCCTGTCCCCTCCATGCTGTCGTCAGAGTCTCTGCTGAGGACAGACTCTCTGTCCAGCACGGATCCCATTCTGTCTGATGGATCAGTGGGATCAGCACCGACTCTGGGCCTGAGTCCTGGACCCAGCAACGCCATGGATGTCAGCAGGGCGGACGTGAACCAGACCCAAGACAAGATGATGAGGCATCAGCAGAAACCTGCAGAGGTTTGGAGGAGTGTTGTCTTTAGCATTCATGTTGCTGCTCTGACAAACACAGTGAAGAAGGTTTGTCTCTGACAGTGACTGAAAACGGCTTCAGTGACTGTCAGAGACAAACGTTGGTAGCTTCCCCGAACACTTACAGATTGGAGTCTTCAGACTTGAATGGACTGGCACTGTGGGATGTGTGACCAAAGCTGAGAGTTTTCTCATCTCTACAGGCACATAATACACAACAGCTTGTGAGGGGGGTAAACTTATGGGGGGGGGGGGGGGGGGGTATCTGAACAGTGTATTGAGTTATGTGTTTTTGAGTTAAGAACAGATCCTTTAACGAAAGTCAGCATATCAATGACAAATAGGACAGTAATTTATAAACATACATAAATTCAGCTGAGATTAAATTCTTTTACACAAAACCTTTGTGAAGGAAAGTTATTTTACTCTAATTATTTATTAAGATTTGTTTTCACAAGAGAGTAAAAGATGTTAGAAACCTAAACCGTATTAGTGGTGATTCTTTCTTTTCTTGTGGTTCTTCTGCTGATCGAAATAAATCAAAAGTATCACAAACATTCTCATTTAGTGATCAAGACATTTGGAAACTACAGCTGCAACTAAATCTGAAGCAGGGTGGATGTCTGACTGTGTGACTGTCTGACTGTGTGTGACTGTGTGACTGTCTGACTGTGTGTGACTGTGTGACTGTGTGAGTGTGTGACTGTGTGTGACTGTGTGACTGTGTGTGACTGTGTGTGAGTGTGTGACTGTGTGTGACTGTGTGACTGTGTGACTGTGTGTGACTGTGTGTGAGTGTGTGACTGTGTGTGAGTGTGTGACTGTGTGTGACTGTGTGACTGTGTGACTGTGTGTGACTGTGTGACTGTGTGACTGTGTGACTGTGTGAGTGTGTGACTGTGTGTGAGTGTGTGACTGTGTGTGAGTGTGTGACTGTGTGTGACTGTGTGTGACTGTGTGACTGTGTGTGACTGTGTGACTGTGTGTGACTGTGTGTGAGTGTGTGACTGTGTGTGACTGTGTGTGACTGTGTGACTGTGTGACTGTGTGACTGTGTGACTGTGTGTGTGACTGTGTGTGACTGTGTGAGTGTGTGAGTGTGTGACTGTGTGACTGTGTGACTGTGTGTGTGACTGTGTGTGACTGTGTGACTGTGTGACTGTGTGTGTGACTGTGTGTGACTGTGTGAGTGTGTGACTGTGTGTGACTGTGTGTGACTGTGTGACTGTGTGACTGTGTGACTGTGTGTGACTGTGTGACTGTGTGTGACTGTGTGACTGTGTGTGACTGTGTGACTGTGTGAGTGTGTGACTGTGTGTGACTGTGTGTGACTGTGTGAGTGTGTGACTGTGTGTGACTGTGTGACTGTGTGTGACTGTGTGACTGTGTGTGACTGTGTGACTGTGTGTGACTGTGTGTGACTGTGTGACTGTGTGACTGTGTGACTGTGTGACTGTGTGTGACTGTGTGACTGTGTGTGACTGTGTGACTGTGTGTGACTGTGTGACTGTGTGAGTGTGTGACTGTGTGTGACTGTGTGTGACTGTGTGAGTGTGTGACTGTGTGTGACTGTGTGACTGTGTGTGACTGTGTGACTGTGTGTGACTGTGTGACTGTGTGTGACTGTGTGTGACTGTGTGAGTGTGTGTGAGTGTGTGACTGTGTGTGACTGTGTGACTGTGTGTGACTGTGTGTGAGTGTGTGACTGTGTGACTGTGTGACTGTGTGTGAGTGTGTGACTGTGTGACTGTGTGTGACTGTGTGACTGTGTGTGACTGTGTGACTGTGTGTGACTGTGTGACTGTGTGTGACTGTGTGAGTGTGTGACTGTGTGTGAGTGTGTGAGTGTGTGACTGTGTGACTGTGTGACTGTGTGTGACTGTGTGAGTGTGTGAGTGTGTGACTGTGTGTGACTGTGTGACTGTGTGTGAGTGTGTGAGTGTGTGAGTGTGTGACTGTGTGACTGTGTGTGACTGTGTGACTGTGTGTGACTGTGTGACTGTGCGAGTGTGTGAGTGTGTGACTGTGTGACTGTGTGACTGTGTGAGTGTGTGAGTGTGTGAGTGTGTGACTGTGTGTGACTGTGTGACTGTGTGTGAGTGTGTGACTGTGTGTGACTGTGTGACTGTGTGACTGTCTGACTGTGTGACTGTCTGACTGTGTGACTGTGTGACTGTGTGTGAGTGTGTGACTGTCTGACTGTCTGACTGTGTGTGACTGTGTGACTGTGTGACTGTGTCTGACTGTGTGTGACTGTGTGACTGTGTGTGACTGTGTGTGACTGTGTGACTGTGTGTGAGTGTGTGACTGTGTGTGACTGTGTGACTGTGTGTGAGTGTGTGACTGTGTGTGACTGTGTGACTGTGTGTGACTGTGTGACTGTGCGACTGTGTGACTGTATGTGAGTGTGTGACTGTATGTGAGTGTGTGAGTGTGTGACTGTGTGACTGTGTGACTGTGTCTGACTGTGTGTGACTGTGTGACTGTGTGACTGTATGTGACTGTATGTGACTGTGTGACTGTGTGTGACTGTGTCTGACTGTGTGTGACTGTGTCTGACTGTGTGTGAGTGTGTGACTGTGTGACTGTGTGACTGTGTCTGACTGTGTGTGACTGTGTGACTGTGTGACTGTATGTGACTGTGTGACTGTGTGACTGTGTGTGACTGTGTGACTGTGTGACTGTGTGACTGTATGTGACTGTATGTGAGTGAGTGTGTGACTGTGTGTGACTGTGTGTGAGTGTGTGACTGTGTGTGACTGTGTGACTGTGTGACTGTATGTGAGTGAGTGTGTGACTGTGTCTGACTGTGTGTGACTGTGTGACTGTGTCTGACTGTGTGTGACTGTGTGACTGTATGTGACTGTATGTGACTGTGTGTGACTGTGTGTGACTGTGTGTGACTGTGTGACTGTGTGACTGTGTGTGACTGTGTGACTGTGTGACTGTGTGACTGTGTGTGACTGTGTGTGACTGTGTGACTGTGTGTGACTGTGTGACTGTGTGTGACTGTGTGACTGTGTGACTGTGTGACTGTGTGACTGTGTGACTGTGTGTGACTGTGTGACTGTGTGTGTCGTGATGATCAGACGCTGTGTCCTGGTTCTCTGGTGGTCAGGGTTCTGGTCCAGGGTTCTGGTCCAGGTGTCCAGGTGACTCAGCCTTTAGCAGAACTCAGTCCTGTGATTGAGAACAATGCAGCAGCACGATGACCCTTAATGTCGAGCAGTTAAACCACCCAGGAGTCATCGGTGGCATCCAGCCCGTCATGAGGAGTGATGTGAACAGTCTGCTGAGTGTGTGCAAGCTGAATATCAAATAAAATAACTGTTGTAGCTGCGTCTTGTTGTTCACACAGTCACTACCTGAGAGTGCATTATGACAGGAAGTGATGTCAGAGATAATAACAGCTGTTTTATTTAAAGGTGAGCTCCTCTCACATCACGCCGACACTGATGGATAAACAAGGTTCTGATTCATCTCCATGAGCTCCGAGGAACATTATGAAGACACAGACCTGGTCTCTGACCATCTCCGCCACTTTACTGATCACGTGTTTCTTTGGCGTTTTCACACAGATGACGTGGAAGAAAGAAATGGACGAGCCTCTGACTCCTGACGCCTGGGCTGCTGTGCAGAAACTCTCCAGTTCAGTAAGTTGCTACAAAAATGAGCAAAGCCAGGAGCTTCATATATAATTCATCCGTCATCCATTCAAACTGCAGCCTGTGGTGGAGCGAGCATCACATCCTCCACCTTCTTCCCTCCTGTAGGTGTACCTGTGTGTGTGTGTGTGTGTGTGTGTGTGTGTGTGTGTGTGTGTTTAACCTGCTGTTTGCTCACAGAAAATGATGGATGTTAAAGAAGCATTTATCTGTCGTCACACAAACCGTCTCTTCTCTCGTCTCTCTGTGCTCTGAGCTTTGGAAAAAGGAGGTTATAGTTGACTGACAGCCAGCTCATTCTGACTGACAAAAGAGAGAGGAGAGAGATGGCTGTTACCAGGGCAGCTGTTGCCACGGTTACCACATTTTTCAGAGTAGGACGCGTGCTGCCACCTGCTGTCTGTTCAGGTGTATCACCTGTAATTCAGCATGCAGGGCTGTTTTCACCGAGCTGGTGGAGAAATCATAAAGTTTAATTGTTTCTCATGAAGTAAAGATTCTTAAAATTCAACAGAATAACGAAGTCCTCATTAAGGCTGCAAACAGAATGAGAACATCTGAGACCGGTTTTATTTCAGAGGGTTAGGGACCGTCATTAAAACTATTGTATTGGTTGATCGTGCTCTCCTGCAGGCTGATGACAAGTTTGACTTCAAACCTGGCTTTATGGCGTCTTTTCTGGACTTCCTGAAGACCGGAAAGAAACAGTCCGGTCTGGAGCTAGGACCTGATGGCGGTCCTGAGGAGGATGCCCTCAACCCCTGCACCCCCCTGAAGAGCTCCTCCCTCAGGCCCTTATCCCCGCCTCCTCATCCCCTGCCTCCGACTCCTCCTCCGCAGCCTCAAGGACCCTTCAGCGAGAGGGAGCATGGCGAGGGGGCGGAGCTGAACCTCAGCGGCTGTCCAAGTCCCTGCAAACCTCTGGACGAGGAACTCAAAAGGAACCTGGAGACACTGCCCTCCTTCTCCTCTGATGAGGAGGACTCGGTCAGCAAGAACCAGGACCTGCAAAAGAGCATCTCCTCCGCCATCTCTGCCCTCTATGACACACCACACTCACTCGCTGCTGCCATGGCGTCTGCCATGGCCAAAGCACCGCCCACTCCATCCCCACCTACACCCCAGGAGCCATCACTCAGCCCCCCCCTCCCTGCCCCCACCCTGATCCCCAGCATGGAGAAGGATGAGAAAGAGGACGTTCTCACCTACACTCAGCATCACTCCCAGGACAAGGAGGAGCAGAAAGAGACCTCTGAGCAGCTGCAGAGACAGCCGGAGGAAGAGAGGGAGGTGGAGCACGGAGGCAAAGAGATGGAGGAGGTGGAGGAAGAAATGGAGGCAGAGGGAGGAGGAGAGGCACCGGATGACAGAGAAACAATGAGTGCTCAACAGAATCTGCTGCAGGGATCCCTGAAACAGCTGGAGGACGAGGACGAAGAGGAGGAGGAGGAGTCCTCTGAACAACAGATCCTGGAGGCTCCAAAGGTTCAAGGTACTCCTGGTGTTTATCAGTCTGTCACTGGAATATATGAGATAAATTAAATTAAATAAATCCAACATTCTCAGACATTTTTCCATTTAGTTTTCAAAATTGTGAACATCTGCAAACACAGGATCTTTTTGTATTATCTATGTGATTTAGAGATCCGTGTTTCAGAGATCTTTGTGATTTAGAGATCTTCCTGATTTAGAGATCTTTGTGATTTAGAGATCTTTGTGATTTAGAGATCTTCCTGATTTAGAGGTCTTTGTGATTTAGAGATCTTCCTGATTTAGAGATCTTTGTGATTTAGAGATCTTCCTGATTTAAAGGTCTTCTTGATTTAAAGATCTTTGTTTTAGAGATCTTCCTGATTTAAAGATCTTCTTGATTTAAAGATCTTTGTTTTAGAGATCTTCTTGATTTAAAGATCTTTGTTTTAGAGATCTTTGTGATTTAGAGATCTGTGTTTCAGAGATCTTCTTGATTTAGAGATCTTTGTTTTAGAGATCTTCCTGATTTAAAGATCTTCTTGATTTAAAGGTCTTTGTTTTAGAGATCTTCTTGATTTAAAGGTCTTTGTTTTAGAGATCTTCCTGATTTAGAGATCTTTGTGATTTAGAGATCTTCCTGATTTAAAGATCTTCTTGATTTAAAGATCTTTGTTTTAGAGATCTTCTTGATTTAAAGATCTTTGTTTTAGAGATCTTCCTGATTTAAAGATCTTCTTGATTTAAAGATCTTTGTTTTAGAGATCTTCTTGATTTAAAGGTCTTTGTGATTTAGAGATCTTCTTGATTTAGAGATCTTTGTTTTAGAGATCTTTGTGATTTAGAGATCTGTGTTTCAGAGATCTTCTTGATTTAGAGATCTTTGTTTTAGAGATCTTTGTTTTAGAGATCTTCTTGATTTAAAGGTCTTTGTTTTAGAGCTCTTCTTGATTTAAAGATCTTTGTTTTAGAGATCTTTGTGATTTAGAGATCTGTGTTTCAGAGATCTTCTTGATTTAGAGATCTTTGTTTTAGAGATCTTCCTGATTTAAAGATCTTCTTGATTTAAAGGTCTTTGTTTTAGAGATCTTCTTGATTTAAAGGTCTTTGTTTTAGAGATCTTCCTGATTTAGAGATCTTTGTGATTTAGAGATCTTCTTGATTTAGAGATCTTTGTGATTTAGAGATCTTCCTGATTTAAAGATCTTCTTGATTTAAAGATCTTTGTTTTAGAGATCTTCTTGATTTAAAGATCTTTGTTTTAGAGATCTTCCTGATTTAAAGATCTTCTTGATTTAAAGATCTTTGTTTTAGAGATCTTCTTGATTTAAAGGTCTTTGTGATTTAGAGATCTTCCTGATTTAAAGATCTTCCTGATTTAGAGATCTTTGTGATTTAGAGATCTTTGTTTTAGAGATCTTCCTGATTTAAAGATCTTTGTTTTAGAGATCTTTGTTTTAGAGATCTTCTTGATTTAAAGATCTTTGTTTTAGAGATCTTTGTTTTAGAGATCTTCTTGATTAAAGATCTTTGTTTTAGAGATCTTCCTGATTTAAAGATCTTTGTTTTAGAGATCTTCTTGATTTAGAGATCTTTGTGATTTAGAGATCTTCCTGATTTAAAGATCTCTTCAAATCTCATTAAACTGAAGGATGAAGTCACCTCAGCATTGATTTGTTGATTTTAATTGTCTTCCCCCTCCCCTCCAGATTCTCTATCGGGACCGCTGCCAGCTCCTGCACCTCCATCTCCTTCACCCACAATTTCTCCTTCTCCTCCCACATACTCCTCTCTCTCGCCACTCCCTCTCATGGGCCCCTCTTTACTCCCCAGCCTGCCAATCCAGCAGGAGGAGGAGGGGAACTTAGCGACTCCTCCGTCTGAGTTACACAAGCAGCAGTCCACCTACCAACCTGCTCCTACTGCAGCCACTTCCCCCCCCCCTTCCACCTCCCCTCCAGCCACGCTGTCCTCACCACTCTCCAACCTCCCTTTGGCCCAGTCCATCCCCCCTCCATCGACCACGCCTCCCCCTTCCTCCTCTGACCAGGACCAGGAGCCTGAAGCCGGACAGCTTTCTCCCTCTTCGTCCTCACCCTCTTCATCATCTTCTCCCCCACCTTCACCTCCAACCCCGGAGGAGACCCCGGCATCCCAGCGACTCACCTCCCTCCACCTGGCAAAGAAGCAGGCTGATGCTGCCATCGCTGGAGAGAGCGAGGAGGAGGACAGCGAGAGCGGTGGTGAGGGGATCTTCCGTGAACGTGATGAGTTTGTGGTCCGGACCGAGGACATCGGCACTCTTAAGGTGAGAATCTGGAAACAGGTGTTTGACGTGAGTTAATACCTCACCTGCATGAATGACTGTTTTGTTGTGCACACAGATGGCGCTGCAGACGGGCAGAGAGCCGCCGCCCATCTGGAGGGTGCAGAAGGCTTTACTCCAGAAGTTCAGCCCAGAGATCAAAGATGGTCAGAGGCAGTTCTGTGCTACCAGTAACGTAAGTGTGTCAGCCGGTGTCGGTACCAGATTTATTGTTTTATTTATGGACTCGTCTTAGATTTCTGCACTGTTGTGATTATTTATTTCTTATTGTTATATGGACATTTTAGTTTAATTGTTTTTATTATCACCGCACGTTGGAGACATTGTTGTTGTTTAAATAAAGTGGACTGGATCGCTCGTAACGTCACACAAAATCATTTGAGACTTTACACAGTTTTCATGTTTTTGTGGGTCTTTGAGTTATACTTTACTACAACTATAATATCATATATTATATGATATAATATAATATCATTCATTCGGCACCTAAACAGCATTAAAAACTGAAAAAAAAGGCAACAGTACAAGACTCAAGGAACTCCCCATCCCACAATCCTTTGCGAGTTATATCGTTGTTGTTTTGTTTGTCCTATCTGGAAGTTTGAGTCCTGGAAAATATAAACGACATTCACAGCGGCATGACAAGTTTATTAGTGCACTTCGTGTTAGCTAACTAACTAGCGAGCCTGCTAACAAGACTTATCTGTTCGCGTCAAGGTTCGCAAACATACGGCACAGAGAGGTGGGAAATGTTACCATGGTAACAGCAAGCTCATCCAATCAGAAACACTCTGTGATCGTGGGTAGTGTACATTTGTGTGACGTCACGAGCCGATCTGGTACCTGCGCCGACACAGTTCATCCACACGCAGATGATGAGAAACTTATCAAAACACACGAAACACGTGAGATGACTTTTCTGAAACCCGGAATCTTTCCCGGAGCGGCTGGAAATGTCACCCGGAGTTTCTCCTGACAGACTCGTAGTTTTTCTGATGTGAGAACGCAGCAGGATGTTCTCCAGAGAATTCCCCTCCAGCCAATGGGAGCGAGAGTGACCTTTCTATACTGTTACTGCTGCACGCCACCGCTACGACCTCCGTGCACATAATCAATCTGCTGCATTCTGTTTCCTGTTCATCAGGATGTCGTTACACATAGCATTGATAGAAAGGCAAATATTCTCATTCGAGCCTTGAGTAGCGGATTCTCTTCGTCCGCTACTTCCGCGTCGTTTATTTTCCTCAGGAGACTCCGCCCCCTCCCCTCTGATAGGAGGGACATTTATCCAGAGTGAATGTGTGAAAACGGCGCACACAAAGCGTCATGTCAGTGTCGTACTTCAGCTCCTCTCGGCTGAAGGATCTCTGGTTGTGTGTCTCCTCAGTATCTGGGTTATTTTGGAGATGCGAAGATGCGATACCAGCGCCTGTACGTGAAGTTTCTGGAGAACGTCAACAAAAAGGATTATGTGAGAGTATGCTCGAGAAAGCCGTGGCACCGAGCGGGTCTGACCCTCAGGTAACTTCATTCTCATCAGTGAGAGAAATAGTGGAGCTAAAGAAGTGAAAGCTGAACCAAGTCTTTGTTGTTTCTGACCTCCTGATTGATAGGCGACAGACTCTGCCCAAACAGATGCCCCACCTCCACAATCAGACCCCCCCTCGAGTCGAGAGAGACGACCGAGACAAGGAGAGACAGAAGGAGCTGAAGGAGCAGAAAGAGAGGGAGAACCAGGAGAAGGTAGAGAAGGAGAACAAGGAGAGAGGGGGGAAAGAAAAAGAGGAGAGAGAGAGGAGAGAGAAGGAGAAGGCAGAAAGGGAGGACAGAGAACGAAGAGAGAGAGAGTGCCGAGAAAAGGAGAAAGAATTGGAGGGGGAGAGGAGAGAGAAGGAGCAGAGGGAACGAAAAGAAAGGGAACGACAGGAGAGAGAACAGAAACAGAGAGAGAGGGAGCAGAAACAGAGGGACAGGGACCGCAAAGAGAGAGAGCAGAGAGAGAGGGAGAAACAGGAGAGAGAGCAGAAAGAAAAAGAAAGGAGAGAGAGGGAGCAAACTGAGCGGGAGAGGAAGGAGAGAGAGCAGAGAGAGAGGGAGAGAAGGGAGAAGGAGAGAGAGAGAGAGCACAGAGAAAAGGAGAAACAAGAGAGGGAGTGGAGAGAGAGAGAACACAGGGAGCAGGAAAGAGAGAGGGAGAGGAGAGATGGAGGGATAGAGTATTCCAGGTTGAAGGAGGAGAAAAGAGGAGGAGAAGAGAAAAGCCTGGAGCGTCGGCCTCGAGGTAAGACATCGAAGGAGAAGGCGGAGCCTCCTCCAAAGAAGAGGAAGAAGTGGTTGAAGGAGGTACCGTCCTCCTCCTCAGAGTCTGACTCCTCCCCTCCGAGTGAGGACGAAGGTCAGTTTTTAGTGTGTGTGTTGTGTGTTGATAATGTGAGAAAATGTGTGTGTGTTCAGGTGTTTATGCAGCTCCTTTGTGTGTTTCAGCTCCTGTTCGGGGGGGAGTGAACAACCGAGTGATGCGTGAGATGTTCAGGAGCTACGTAGAGATGTTGGTCAGCACGGCGCTCGATCCAGACATGATTCAGGCTCTGCAGGACACTGACGGTAAGAGAGCAGGGACAAACTTCAATGTGTCCACTTGAAATGTAGCAGTGAAAGAAGACGAGATTTAAACATAACTTTGTGCTCCTCTTCACCTCCTTAGACGAGCTGTACCTCCCACCCATGAGGAAGATTGACAGCCTGCTCAGTGAGCAGAAGAAGAGGCTGCTGAGAAGAGTCAACATGAGCGCTCAGCACCAGGTTCAGCTGTTCATTATTCTGCAGTCCCCTTTTTAACTACAATCACACTACAGTCAGTCTCAGTCAGCTCTCAGACCCCAGTCAGACTACAGTCAGACTACAGTCAGACTACAGTCAGACTACAGTCAGACTACAGTCAGACTATAGACTTTCTTGAATTTCCCTCGGGATCAATAAAGTATCTATCTATCTATCTATCTATCTATCTATCTATCTATCTATCTATCTATCTATCTATCTATCTATCTATCTATCTATCTATCTATCTATCTATCTATCTATCTATCTATCTATCTATCTATCTATCTATCTATCTATCTATCTATCTGTCACCTCTCAGACTACAGTTACCTTTCGGACTACAGTCACCTCTCGGACTACAGCCAGACTACAGTTACCTTTCAGACTACAGTTAGACTACAGTCACCTCAGACTACAGTCAGACTACAGTCACCTCAGACTACAGTCACCTCTCAGACTGCAGTCAGACTACAGTCACCTCTCAGACTGCAGTCAGACTACAGTCACCTCTCAGACTACAGTTACCTCTCAGACTGCAGTCAGACTACAGTCAGACTACAGTCACCTCTCAGACTGCAGTCAGACTACAGTCACCTCTCAGACTACAGTTACCTCTCAGACTGCAGTCAGACTACAGTCAGACTACAGTCACCTTTCAGACTACAGTCAGACTACAGGCACCTCTCAGACTACAGTCAGACTACAGTCACCTCTCGGACTACAGTCAGACTACAGTTACCTTTCAGAGTACAGTCAGACTACAGTCACCTCTCAGACTACAGTCGGACTACAGGCACCTCTCAGACTACAGTCAGACTACAGTTACCTCTCAGACTGCAGTCAGACTACAGTCAGACTACAGTTACCTCTCAGACTGCAGTCAGACTACAGTCAGACTACAGTTACCTTTCAGACTACAGCCAGACTACAGTCACCTCAGACTACAGTCGGACTACAGGCACCTCTCAGACTACAGTCAGACTACAGTTACCTCTCAGACTGCAGTCAGACTACAGTCAGACTACAGGCACCTCTCAGACTACAGTCGGACTGCAGTCACCTCTCGGACTACAGTCAGACTACAGTTACCTTTCAGAGTACAGTCGGACTACAGTCACCTCTCAGACTACAGTCAGACTACAGTCACCTCTCAGACTGCAGTCAGACTACAGTCAGACTACAGGCACCTCTCAGACTACAGTCGGACTGCAGTCACCTCTCGGACTACAGTCAGACTACAGTTACCTTTCAGAGTACAGTCAGACTACAGTCACCTCTCAGACTACAGGCACCTCTCAGACTGCAGTCAGACTACAGTCAGACTACTGTTACCTTTCAGACTACAGTCAGACTACAGGCACCTCTCAGACTACAGTCAGACTACAGTCACCTCTCGGACTACAGTCGGACTACAGTTACCTCTCAGACTGCAGTCAGACTACAGTCAGACTACAGTTACCTCTCAGACTACAGTCAGACTACAGTTACCTCTCAGACTGCAGTCAGACTACAGTCAGACTACAGTTACCTCTCAGACTGCAGTCAGACTACAGTCAGACTACAGTTACCTTTCAGACTACAGTCAGACTACAGTCACCTCTCAGACTACAGGCACCTCTCAGACTACGGTCAGACTACAGTTACCTCTCAGACTGCAGTCAGACTACAGTCAGACTACAGTTACCTTTCAGACTACAGTCAGATTACAGTCACCTCTCGGACTACAGTCACCTCTCAGACTAGTCGGACTACAGGCACCTCTCAGACTGCAGTCAGACTACAGTCAGACTACTGTTACCTTTCAGACTACAGTCAGACTACAGGCACCTCTCAGACTACAGTCAGACTACAGTCACCTCTCGGACTACAGTCGGACTACAGTTACCTCTCAGACTGCAGTCAGACTACAGTCAGACTACAGTTACCTCTCAGACTACAGTCAGACTACAGTTACCTCTCAGACTGCAGTCAGACTACAGTCAGACTACAGTTACCTCTCAGACTGCAGTCAGACTACAGTCAGACTACAGTTACCTTTCAGACTACAGTCAGACTACAGTCACCTCTCAGACTACAGGCACCTCTCAGACTACGGTCAGACTACAGTTACCTCTCAGACTGCAGTCAGACTACAGTCAGACTACAGTTACCTTTCAGACTACAGTCAGATTACAGTCACCTCTCGGACTACAGTCACCTCTCAGACTAGTCGGACTACAGGCACCTCTCAGACTACAGTCGGACTACAGGCACCTCTCAGACTACAGTCAGACTACAGTCACCTCTCAGACTACAGTCGGACTACAGCCACCTCTCAGACTGCAGTCAGACTACAGTCACCTCTCAGACTGCAGTCAGACTTCAGGCACCTCTCAGACTACAGGCACCTCTCAGACTACAGTTGCCTCTCAGACTACAGTCAGATTACAGTCACCTCTCGGACTACAGTCAGACTACAGTCACCTCTCGGACTACAGTCGGACTACAGGCACCTCTCAGACTACAGTCAGACTACAGTTGCCTCTCTACAGCCAGACTACAGTCACCTCAGACTACAGTCGGACTACAGGCACCTCTCAGACTACAGTCAGACTACAGTTACCTCTCAGACTGCAGTCAGACTACAGTCAGACTACAGTTACCTTTCAGACTACAGTCAGACTACAGTCACCTCTCAGACTACAGGCACCTCTCAGACTACGGTCAGACTACAGTTACCTCTCAGACTGCAGTCAGACTACAGTCAGACTACAGTTACCTTTCAGACTACAGTCAGATTACAGTCACCTCTCGGACTACAGTCACCTCTCAGACTAGTCGGACTACAGGCACCTCTCGGACTACAGTCGGACTACAGTCACCTCTCAGACTAGTCGGACTACAGGCACCTCTCAGACTACAGTCGGACTACAGGCACCTCTCAGACTACAGTCAGACTACAGTCACCTCTCAGACTACAGTCGGACTACAGCCACCTCTCAGACTGCAGTCAGACTACAGTCACCTCTCAGACTGCAGTCAGACTTCAGGCACCTCTCAGACTACAGGCACCTCTCAGACTACAGTTGCCTCTCAGACTACAGTCAGATTACAGTCACCTCTCGGACTACAGTCAGACTACAGTCACCTCTCGGACTACAGTCGGACTACAGGCACCTCTCAGACTACAGTCAGACTACAGTTGCCTCTCTACAGCCAGACTACAGTCACCTCAGACTACAGTCGGACTACAGGCACCTCTCAGACTACAGTCAGACTACAGTTACCTCTCAGACTGCAGTCAGACTACAGTCAGACTACAGGCACCTCTCAGACTACAGTCGGACTGCAGTCACCTCTCGGACTACAGTCAGACTACAGTTACCTTTCAGAGTACAGTCGGACTACAGTCACCTCTCAGACTACAGTCAGACTACAGTCACCTCTCAGACTGCAGTCAGACTACAGTCAGACTACAGGCACCTCTCAGACTACAGTCGGACTGCAGTCACCTCTCGGACTACAGTCAGACTACAGTTACCTTTCAGAGTACAGTCAGACTACAGTCACCTCTCAGACTACAGGCACCTCTCAGACTGCAGTCAGACTACAGTCAGACTACTGTTACCTTTCAGACTACAGTCAGACTACAGGCACCTCTCAGACTACAGTCAGACTACAGTCACCTCTCGGACTACAGTCGGACTACAGTTACCTCTCAGACTGCAGTCAGACTACAGTCAGACTACAGTTACCTCTCAGACTACAGTCAGACTACAGTTACCTCTCAGACTGCAGTCAGACTACAGTCAGACTACAGTTACCTCTCAGACTGCAGTCAGACTACAGTCAGACTACAGTTACCTTTCAGACTACAGTCAGACTACAGTCACCTCTCAGACTACAGGCACCTCTCAGACTACGGTCAGACTACAGTTACCTCTCAGACTGCAGTCAGACTACAGTCAGACTACAGTTACCTTTCAGACTACAGTCAGATTACAGTCACCTCTCGGACTACAGTCACCTCTCAGACTAGTCGGACTACAGGCACCTCTCGGACTACAGTCGGACTACAGTCACCTCTCAGACTAGTCGGACTACAGGCACCTCTCAGACTACAGTCGGACTACAGGCACCTCTCAGACTACAGTCAGACTACAGTCACCTCTCAGACTACAGTCGGACTACAGCCACCTCTCAGACTGCAGTCAGACTACAGTCACCTCTCAGACTGCAGTCAGACTTCAGGCACCTCTCAGACTACAGGCACCTCTCAGACTACAGTTGCCTCTCAGACTACAGTCAGATTACAGTCACCTCTCGGACTACAGTCAGACTACAGTCACCTCTCGGACTACAGTCGGACTACAGGCACCTCTCAGACTACAGTCAGACTACAGTTGCCTCTCAGACTACAGTCAGATTACAGTCACCTCTCGGACTACAGTCACCTCTCAGACTAGTCGGACTACAGGCACCTCTCGGACTACAGTCGGACTACAGTCACCTCTCAGACTAGTCGGACTACAGGCACCTCTCAGACTACAGTCGGACTACAGGCACCTCTCAGACTACAGTCAGACTATAGTCACCTCTCAGACTACAGTCACCTCTCAGACTACAGTCACCTCTCAGACTACAGTCAGACTACAGTCACCTCTCAGACTACAGTCACCTCTCAGACTACAGTCAGACTACAGTCACCTCTCAGACCACAGTGTGCCTGCTAATGACCATTTCCAATTAATTTTGAATTGAAGCCTTTATCGACCCTATTTGTTCTGTAGATCTCAGAATTGGGTTTTCATGTTAAGTACATTTACACATATGGGTGTATGGGTGCAAAAACAGTTAACATGGGAAACAAAACAGAACTAGCAAGAACTTAAATAAAATAAAAGCAAATGAGAAATACAATCAAAGAGAACACGTGATGTCATCATGAAAAACACGTGATTTAAAATGTACATTGTGTCTCTGACTGGTTTCTCTGTCCTCTCTTCAGGAGTCTCTTCATACTTTTCCTAAAATGACGGCAGACCCTCTGGAGTCTGGAGCAGTTAAAGTCCACCTGGGGGGGGAGGGCTACAACCGAAAAACTCTGAACAGGGTCAAGCGAAGTAATCCTAAACAACAGGTGAGAAACACAGATGTCAAAACAAACTCACATTTAAAAAAAAGAAAGAAACTCAATGACCATCTTACTTACACCTGGATAAACAATACATGGCATAATACGTTTTAAAGGCTTTATTTCTGACATTGACAGAATATAAAAACAAGGGGTCATATTTAATAACTCCCTGTGGTGTGCAGTCATGCTGTACTCAGACTGTAAGTTAGTTAAGATGGAGTAAAGTCATTTACAAGGTTAATGCTTGGTGTCGATTTAAAGACTGATACATGAGTGTGGTGATCTGAAACTAACTTTTAAAATCCATTTTGACCTCATGGCTTTATGCCTCAGTTCCCCTTCCTCTCCCCTCAGCTCTCGGTGGGGCTTGGGGGATGACTCCTTGGGGCCCTTATTTGTAGGGACGTCAGTCGCCTGTAGCTGGTCCCTGCCGAGCCCGAGCAGCCCCAGCAACCTTTACAGTGTCTCCCTTAGAAGAGAAGCCTGAGATTGTTGCTTCGGTTGCTTGCATGCTGGGGGGGGATTGAAAAGCCCTCTCCCACGTTATGGGTGATGGCCGGACCCTCGCAGCTCTGCAAGGTGCGACCAAGTTCAGGTTGGGCCACAGCAATGGAGCCAACCTACCTGGAGAAAGGAACCAGGTGGTGGATTTCCTGTCTCGAGTGGCGTCTACATCCAGAGGTGGTGCTCAGCATCTTGGATCACTTCAGGAGGTCAAGAGTGGCCACTCATTGCCCCTGATTCTTCCTCACAGAGGGGACCAACTCTCTGGGTCAGGATGGCTTACAACTGGCCAGAGGGTCCCCTCTCTGCTTTCCCCCAGCAGGCAATCCTTCAGAGTGTTCTCCAGAAAGGCCCCAGGCTGTGGTTTTCACTGCTGTTCAGACTGAAGCACAGCCAACCATCGCTCCCCGACAGGAGGGGCCTCCTGTCCTAGATCCTATCCAACCCTTTGCTCAGATTGTTCAATCCCTGTTTGCAGTATGTGTTAAATGCCAGGGTGCAGTATGAGAACAGGTGGCATATGTTGTCGGCCTGGTGTTCAGACAGGAATGTAGAGCGTGCTCTGTGCAGTCTCTACTCAAGTTCCCCCTCTCTCTACCCTGAGAGTTTGTGTACCTTCCATTTCCTGTCTGGGCTGACAACAGCTCGGTTAGGTGCCACAGGTCGGTTAGGGGGGCTATAAAGTCTTTCCCACCTTGAGCCCAGGGTGCACCAGCTTGGGACCTGCCCCTTGTACTGGTCTGCCTCTGGTGGTCAGGAAGAATAAAATAGAATTACGTATGTAACTATGGTTCTATGAATGGTTCTGAATAAAGTACAGCAAGTGAGGAAATATATATAGGGCCAATTCATGATTCTTACGGTGTGAAATAGGATGAGCTCTGGCATGGCCTTGGTCCTGTCAGTGTTCCTTTTGATTCTACAGAGACTCTCTTGTTCGACTAAATGTTTAAAAAAAGAGAAATCATTTCAGTAAATTTTACGTCTTCAGGATTTGAAGCTGTCCATAGAGACGTGTCGACTCTACAGTCTGTATCACTCCCTCCATCACTACAAATATCACACCTTCCTGCACTGCAAGAAGGAGGTAAGTGCATGAATACATGTCAGTATAACCATCTGAGAGGGGATGCAGTCTCACCTCTCAGCTGACTTTAAATTAACATATTCAAAGTGAAGCTTATATATGATGTGATTAAGATCAAACCAGTGTGAAGAACATGTATGTAACAGGCGTGTTCTCTCTGCAGACGGACAGCATCGAGCAGGCGGCCGAGGACCCCGGTCAGGAGGAAGTTGTGCAGCAGTGCATGGCCAATCAGAGCTGGCTGGAGAGTCTGTTCACCTCCTTCATGGAGCTGCTGAGCCTCAGTTCAAAGGCCTAAATACACCTGAGCGAACCTTTACCTCTGATCCAGGTGTACAGAGAGCGAGCGATCAGACTCCAGCAGAGAGACATAAAAACTGTCTGTTCTGAATTACTGAGTCTGATTTAAAGAAGACTCAGAGAGACTAAAGTCCCGTTTCCACCCAGCGGTCCGGTACGGATCGGTACAGTTTGGTTCAGTGAAGTCTGATCCCGTTTGTGTTTCCACAGCCACCCGTGTCCTATTTGGTCGGCGGCGTGTAAGTCGGATGGCGATAGCTGCGTC
>NC_136707.1:23877007-23879507 GCF_947650265.1 Symphodus melops | reverse complement strand
GGTCTGTTTGGCGTCGGCGTGTGGCTCTCCTTCACTCAGGCAGAGTTTTCCTCTCTTCCTCTCTCCTTCCCGTCTCTCTCAGCCGCCAACCTGCTGCTGCTCGCTGGGGGCATCACCATGGTAACGGGCTTCCTGGGCTGCCTGGGGGCTCTGAAGGAACAGCGCTGCCTGCTGGTGATGGTGAGAGGAGGCCTTAACATAGTGTGGTGAAGCTGAGGATGATTTGGATGTGACTGTTGTCGTCTCCTCTTTAGTTCTTTGTGATCCTGCTGCTGCTGGTCCTCACTGAGGTCATTCTGGTGCTCGTCATACATGTGTTCCACCACCAGGTGAGCTCGTAGGAGGGCAGGCGTGGTCCTGCTCTCAGAAACCATTCTTAAAACAGGCTGTAGAGTCTCAGACTAAAGATGTAAAGAAATGGTGACATGCAGAAGTGATATGAAATGATCTGTTACCTTAAAAATATCTGTCACACATGTTTGTGTCAGCTGGACTCCAAAGCCCAAAACGAACTGAAGGAAGGAATGAAGATTTATGACTCCGAGCCGGGACTGAAGAAGTCCTGGGACAACGTCCAGAAGATGGTGAGCTGCAGGTTTTTACCTCTGAGGACCTCCAGATGTTCATACAGTCACATGTCTCTGTCTCTCAGTTTAAATGCTGTGGAGTCACCAACAAGACGGACTGGTTTGATGTCTTGAATGGGACGCTGCCGTCGTCCTGCTGCTCTGTGGGGACGGATCAGTGTGTGGACGGTTGGACTGAGGTGCGTTAATGCACATACACACACACACACACACACACACACACACACACACACACACACACACACAGATTATTATTATTATTAACATTATTATTATATATTATTCTTATATTATTTCAATCAGGAGAGACAAGTGATATTCAGAATGAATTTATTACAGTGAAAAAGTGAAGGACAGAGTGAAGGACAGAGTGATGGACAGAGTGAAGGACAGAGTGATGGACAGAGTGATGGACAGAGTGAAGGACAGAATGATGGACAGAGTGATGGACAGAGTGATGGACAGAGTGATGGACGGAGTGATGGACAGAATTATGGACAGAGTGATGGACAGAGTGATGGACAGAATGATGGACAGAGTGAAGGACAGAGTGATGGACAGAGTGATGGACAGAGTGATGGACGGAGTGATGGACAGAGTGATGGACAGAATGATGGACAGAATGAAGGACAGAATGATGGACAGAGTGAAGGACAGAGTGAAGGACAGAGTGATGGACAGAGTGAAGGACAGAGTGAAGGACAGAGTGATGGACAGAGTGATGGACAGAGTGAAGGACAGAGTGATGGACAGAGTGATGGACAGAGTGATGGACAGAATGATGGACAGAGTGAAGGACAGAGTGATGGACAGAGTGAAGGACAGAGTGATGGACAGAGTGATGGACAGAGTGATGGACAGAATGAAGGACAGAATGATGGACAGAGTGAAGGACAGAGTGATGGACAGAGTGAAGGACAGAGTGATGGACAGAGTGAAGGACAGAGTGATGGACAGAGTGAAGGACAGAGTGATGGACAGAATGATGGACAGAATGAAGGACAGAATGATGGACAGAATGATGGACAGAGTGATGGACAGAGTGATGGACAGAGTGATGGACAGAGTGATGGACAGAGTGATGGACAGAGTGAAGGACAGAGTGATGGACAGAATGATGGACAGAATGAAGGACAGAATGATGGACAGAGTGATGGACAGAGTGATGGACAGAATGATGGACAGAGTGATGGACGGAGTGATGGACGGAGTGATGGACAGAATGATGGACAGAATGATGGACAGAGTGAAGGACAGAGTGATGGACAGAGTGAAGGACAGAGTGATGGACAGAGTGATGGACAGAGTGATGGACAGAGTGAAGGACAGAGTGATGGACAGAGTGAAGGACAGAGTGAAGGACAGAGTGATGGACAGAGTGATGGACAGAATGAAGGACAGAGTGATGGACAGACTGATGGACAGACTGATGGACAGAGTGATGGACAGAGTGATGGACAGAGTGATGGACAGAATGATGGACAGAGTGATGGACAGAGTGATGGACAGAATGATGGACAGAGTGATGGACAGAATGATGGACAGAGTGATGGACAGAGTGATGGACAGAGTGATGGACAGAATGAAGGACAGAGTGATGGACAGAATGAGATTTGACAGAATGTTTTGGCGCTTGGACTCGACGGGGTGGAAGATGTGTTTAGTGATGAAGTCCTGCTCGTCATTAGGATAGACCCCCCCATGGAGTCCAGACCCTGGTGGTGGAGGACTGATGATTGGATGAGACCGAGGTGGAGTTGACTCTGCTCCTGAAGATGGCGGTGATGGGGAGGTGGAGGGGTGCACAAAGCCAGCTTGAAAGAACGAGGGAAGAAAAAGGATCACATTTAAAAGGAGAGCTGAACGATGATTGGCTGAAAACGAAGGAGGAACGCTGCGTCATTGGTTAGATG
>NC_136707.1:23849507-23874507 GCF_947650265.1 Symphodus melops | reverse complement strand
GTACCTGGTCTTTAATGTACCTGGTGTCTTTAATGTACCTGGTGTCTTTAATGTACCTGGTGTCTTTAATGTACCTGGTGTCTTTAATGTCCCTGGTCTTTAATGTACCTGGTGTCTTTAATGTACCTGGTGTCTTTAATGTACCTGGTGTCTTTAATGTACCTGGTCTTTAATGTACCTGGTGTCTTTAATGTACCTGGTGTCTTTAATGTACCTGGTGTCTTTAATGTACCTGGTGTCTTTAATGTACCTGGTGTCTTTAATGTACCTGGTGTCTTTAATGTACCTGGTCTTTAATGTACCTGGTGTCTTTAATGTACCTGGTGTCTTTAATGTACCTGGTGTCTTTAATGTACCTGGTCTTTAATGTACCTGGTGTCTTTAATGTACCTGGTGTCTTTAATGTACCTGGTGTCTTTAATGTACCTGGTGTCTTTAATGTCCCTAGTGTCTTTAATGTCCCTGGTGTCTTTAATGTCCCTGGTGTCTTTAATGTCCCTAGTGTCTTTAATGTCCCTGGTGTCTTTAATGTACCTGGTGTCTTTAATGTACCTGGTGTCTTTAATGTACCTGGTCTTTAATGTACCTGGTGTCTTTAATGTCCCTGGTCTTTAATGTCCCTGGTGTCTTTAATGTCCCTAGTGTCTTTAATGTACCTGGTGTCTTTAATGTACCTGGTGTCTTTAATGTACCTGGTGTCTTTAATGTCCCTGGTGTCTTTAATGTACCTGGTGTCTTTAATGTCCCTGGTGTCTTTAATGTCCCTGGTGTCTTTAATGTCCCTGGTGTCTTTAATGTACCTGGTCTTTAATGTACCTGGTGTCTTTAATGTACCTGGTGTCTTTAATGTACCTGGTGTCTTTAATGTCCCTGGTGTCTTTAATGTACCTGGTGTCTTTAATGTCCCTGGTGTCTTTAATGTCCCTGGTCTTTAATGTCCCTGGTGTCTTTAATGTCCCTGGTGTCTTTAATGTCCCTGGTGTCTTTAATGTACCTGGTCTTTAATGTACCTGGTGTCTTTAATGTACCTGGTCTTTAATGTACCTGGTGTCTTTAATGTACCTGGTGTCTTTAATGTCCCTGGTCTTTAATGTACCTGGTGTCTTTAATGTACCTGGTGTCTTTAATGTACCTGGTGTCTTTAATGTACCTGGTGTCTTTAATGTACCTGGTCTTTAATGTCCCTGGTGTCTTTAATGTACCTGGTGTCTTTAATGTCCCTGGTCTTTAATGTACCTGGTGTCTTTAATGTACCTGGTGTCTTTAATGTACCTGGTGTCTTTAATGTACCTGGTCTTTAATGTACCTGGTGTCTTTAATGTCCCTGGTCTTTAATGTACCTGGTGTCTTTAATGTACCTGGTGTCATTAATGTACCTGGTGTCTTTAATGTACCTGGTCTTTAATGTCCCTGGTGTCTTTAATGTCCCTAGTGTCTTTAATGTCCCTGGTGTCTTTAATGTCCCTGGTGTCTTTAATGTACCTGGTGTCTTTAATGTACCTGGTCTTTAATGTACCTGGTGTCTTTAATGTACCTGGTGTCTTTAATGTACCTGGTCTTTAATGTCCCTGGTGTCTTTAATGTACCTGGTGTCTTTAATGTACCTGGTGTCTTTAATGTACCTGGTCTTTAATGTACCTGGTGTCTTTAATGTACCTGGTGTCTTTAATGTACCTTTTCTTTAATGTCCCTGGTGTCTTTAATGTACCTGGTCTTTAATGTACCTGGTGTCTTTAATGTACCTGGTGTCTTTAATGTCCCTGGTGTCTTTAATGTACCTGGTGTCTTTAATGTCCCTGGTGTCTTTAATGTACCTGGTGTCTTTAATGTACCTGGTCTTTAATGTACCTGGTGTCTTTAATGTACCTGGTCTTTAATGTACCTGGTGTCTTTAATGTACCTGGTCTTTAATGTACCTGGTGTCTTTAATGTACCTGGTGTCTTTAATGTACCTGGTGTCTTTAATGTCCCTGGTCTTTAATGTACCTGGTGTCTTTAATGTACCTGGTCTTTAATGTACCTGGTCTTTAATGTACCTGGTGTCTTTAATGTACCTGGTGTCTTTAATGTACCTGGTGTCTTTAATGTCCCTGGTCTTTAATGTACCTGGTCTTTAATGTACCTGGTGTCTTTAATGTACCTGGTGTCTTTAATGTACCTGGTGTCTTTAATGTACCTGGTGTCTTTAATGTACCTGGTGTCTTTAATGTACCTGGTGTCTTTAATGTGCCTGGTCTTTAATGTACCTGGTGTCTTTAATGTACCTGGTGTCTTTAATGTACCTGGTCTTTAATGTACCTGGTGTCTTTAATGTACCTGGTGTCTTTAATGTACCTGGTGTCTTTAATGTACCTGGTCTTTAATGTACCTGGTGTCTTTAATGTACCTGGTGTCTTTAATGTACCTGGTGTCTTTAATGTACCTGGTGTCTTTAATGTCCCTAGTGTCTTTAATGTCCCTGGTGTCTTTAATGTCCCTGGTGTCTTTAATGTCCCTAGTGTCTTTAATGTCCCTGGTGTCTTTAATGTACCTGGTGTCTTTAATGTACCTGGTGTCTTTAATGTACCTGGTCTTTAATGTACCTGGTGTCTTTAATGTCCCTGGTCTTTAATGTCCCTGGTGTCTTTAATGTCCCTAGTGTCTTTAATGTACCTGGTGTCTTTAATGTACCTGGTGTCTTTAATGTACCTGGTGTCTTTAATGTCCCTGGTGTCTTTAATGTACCTGGTGTCTTTAATGTCCCTGGTGTCTTTAATGTACCTGGTGTCTTTAATGTACCTGGTCTTTAATGTACCTGGTGTCTTTAATGTACCTGGTCTTTAATGTACCTGGTGTCTTTAATGTACCTGGTCTTTAATGTACCTGGTGTCTTTAATGTACCTGGTGTCTTTAATGTACCTGGTGTCTTTAATGTCCCTGGTCTTTAATGTACCTGGTGTCTTTAATGTACCTGGTGTCTTTAATGTACCTGGTCTTTAATGTACCTGGTGTCTTTAATGTACCTGGTGTCTTTAATGTACCTGGTCTTTAATGTACCTGGTGTCTTTAATGTACCTGGTGTCTTTAATGTCCCTGGTCTTTAATGTACCTGGTGTCTTTAATGTACCTGGTGTCTTTAATGTACCTGGTGTCTTTAATGTACCTGGTGTCTTTAATGTACCTGGTCTTTAATGTCCCTGGTGTCTTTAATGTACCTGGTGTCTTTAATGTCCCTGGTCTTTAATGTACCTGGTGTCTTTAATGTACCTGGTGTCTTTAATGTACCTGGTGTCTTTAATGTACCTGGTCTTTAATGTACCTGGTGTCTTTAATGTCCCTGGTCTTTAATGTACCTGGTGTCTTTAATGTACCTGGTGTCATTAATGTACCTGGTGTCTTTAATGTACCTGGTCTTTAATGTCCCTGGTGTCTTTAATGTCCCTAGTGTCTTTAATGTCCCTGGTGTCTTTAATGTCCCTGGTGTCTTTAATGTACCTGGTGTCTTTAATGTACCTGGTCTTTAATGTACCTGGTGTCTTTAATGTACCTGGTGTCTTTAATGTACCTGGTCTTTAATGTCCCTGGTGTCTTTAATGTACCTGGTGTCTTTAATGTACCTGGTGTCTTTAATGTACCTGGTCTTTAATGTACCTGGTGTCTTTAATGTACCTGGTGTCTTTAATGTACCTTTTCTTTAATGTCCCTGGTGTCTTTAATGTACCTGGTCTTTAATGTACCTGGTGTCTTTAATGTACCTGGTGTCTTTAATGTCCCTGGTGTCTTTAATGTACCTGGTGTCTTTAATGTCCCTGGTGTCTTTAATGTACCTGGTGTCTTTAATGTACCTGGTCTTTAATGTACCTGGTGTCTTTAATGTACCTGGTCTTTAATGTACCTGGTGTCTTTAATGTACCTGGTCTTTAATGTACCTGGTGTCTTTAATGTACCTGGTGTCTTTAATGTACCTGGTGTCTTTAATGTCCCTGGTCTTTAATGTACCTGGTGTCTTTAATGTACCTGGTGTCTTTAATGTACCTGGTCTTTAATGTACCTGGTGTCTTTAATGTACCTGGTCTTTAATGTACCTGGTCTTTAATGTACCTGGTGTCTTTAATGTACCTGGTGTCTTTAATGTACCTGGTGTCTTTAATGTCCCTGGTCTTTAATGTACCTGGTCTTTAATGTACCTGGTGTCTTTAATGTACCTGGTGTCTTTAATGTACCTGGTGTCTTTAATGTACCTGGTGTCTTTAATGTACCTGGTGTCTTTAATGTACCTGGTGTCTTTAATGTGCCTGGTCTTTAATGTACCTGGTGTCTTTAATGTACCTGGTGTCTTTAATGTACCTGGTGTCTTTAATGTACCTGGTCTTTAATGTACCTGGTGTCTTTAATGTACCTGGTGTCTTTAATGTACCTGGTGTCTTTAATGTACCTGGTGTCTTTAATGTCCCTAGTGTCTTTAATGTCCCTGGTGTCTTTAATGTCCCTGGTGTCTTTAATGTCCCTAGTGTCTTTAATGTCCCTGGTGTCTTTAATGTACCTGGTGTCTTTAATGTACCTGGTGTCTTTAATGTACCTGGTCTTTAATGTACCTGGTGTCTTTAATGTCCCTGGTCTTTAATGTCCCTGGTGTCTTTAATGTCCCTAGTGTCTTTAATGTACCTGGTGTCTTTAATGTACCTGGTGTCTTTAATGTACCTGGTGATTAATGTACCTGGTGTCTTTAATGTCCCTGGTGTCTTTAATGTACCTGGTGTCTTTAATGTACCTGGTGTCTTTAATGTCCCTGGTGTCTTTAATGTCCCTGGTGTCTTTAATGTCCCTGGTGTCTTTAATGTACCTGGTCTTTAATGTACCTGGTGTCTTTAATGTACCTGGTGTCTTTAATGTCCCTGGTGTCTTTAATGTACCTGGTGTCTTTAATGTCCCTGGTGTCTTTAATGTCCCTGGTGTCTTTAATGTCCCTGGTGTCTTTAATGTCCCTGGTGTCTTTAATGTACCTGGTCTTTAATGTACCTGGTGTCTTTAATGTACCTGGTCTTTAATGTACCTGGTGTCTTTAATGTACCTGGTCTTTAATGTACCTGGTGTCTTTAATGTACCTGGTCTTTAATGTACCTGGTGTCTTTATTGTCCCTAGTGTCTTTAATGTCCCTGGTGTCTTTAATGTACCTGGTCTTTAATGTCCCTGGTGTCTTTAATGTACCTGGTGTCTTTAATGTACCTGGTGTCTTTAATGTACCTGGTGTCTTTAATGTACCTGGTCTTTAATGTCCCTGGTGTCTTTAATGTCCCTGGTGTCTTTAATGTACCTGGTGTCTTTAATGTCCCTGGTGTCTTTAATGTCCCTGGTCTTTAATGTCCCTGGTGTCTTTAATGTCCCTGGTCTTTAATGTCCCTGGTGTCTTTAATGTACCTGGTCTTTAATGTCCCTGGTGTCTTTAATGTACCTGGTGTCTTTAATGTACCTGGTGTCTTTAATGTCCCTGGTGTCTTTAATGTACCTGGTGTCTTTAATGTACCTGGTGTCTTTAATGTCCCTGGTCTTTAATGTACCTGGTGTCTTTAATGTACCTGGTGTCTTTAATGTCCCTAGTGTCTTTAATGTCCCTGGTGTCTTTAATGTCCCTAGTGTCTTTAATGTCCCTGGTGTCTTTAATGTCCCTGGCTTCGGTTAGGCTTGAAATGAAAGCTGCACTAAACTTAAGCGAAGCAGAAGGAGAGTTTGAATGAGAGTTACATGTGTTCAGTTTTCTGACAGAGCAGATAAACAGTGTTCATCTGGAGGAACATGAAACGCTCCTCCATTAAAGCTCGTCTGTCTCTGACCACGTGGTGCACAGACAAACAGCTACTGTTTAATGTGGACAAGACTGAGAGGCCACACCCACTGCTCACCATCAACAGCTCTGCTGTGGAGAGAGGGAGCAGCACAACATTTCATCAGCCAGGATGTTTTTGGTCTAACATGTTGTCCTCCCTCTCTCTCTCCCTCACCCTCTCTCTCTCCCTCACCCTCTCTCTCACCCTCACCCTCTCTCTCACCCTCACCCTCTCTCTCTCCCTCACCCTCTCTATCTCCCTCACCCTCTCTCTCTCCCTCTCTCTCTCTCTCTCCCTCACCCCCACCTTTCCCCTCTCTGTCCTCCTCTTTGTAGATCCTGGCTCTGGTCTTCTCCATGTTAATGTACTGTCAGATTCTGTGTGTAGAGAAACATCTGGACTGATTGCAGACAGCGGATCTCTTGTGATATGATGACGATGATAGAGATCATGTCCAGTCCACACTGAGGTTCCCACCGAACTCAGTTTGTCTTTAAAGTCCTGCAGACGTCACAGTGAACAAACAATTAAATTGATGAATCAGAGCTTGATATTAAACCCTAATTTACAGTCTCAGGATGTCTCTGTAATGTACAAATGATCAATTATCTCTAATTAGTAAGATTTTATTTAAACTTTCCCATGATCTTATTGCAGGCTGTAGTTACCATTTCAGAGTTAAACAGTAAGAGAAGTTTTATCACTGCGAAAAGACTCACTCAACCAATCAACCAATCAACCAATCAACCTACGAACCGATCATACAATCAATCAATCTCTTAATCACTGTGTTTTATCCTGAGCAGGGACGGTAGCGAGGGTCATAGAGGTTTTGTAAAAAGAACTTAACAGATGTTTATCTTCATGTGTTTTTTATTATTCTGTGACTCAGTCCCAGCTCAGTGTTCATCATAATCACATTTCTATAATAAAAAAACATGTTAATACATTCAGCCTGCATGTACAGATATTAAATGGTGTTTTTAAGTGCTGTAAATAAATATTTCATTCCTGCTTCCTTTTCTTAAGCAGTCAGTGTGCCATCAAATCAATGATGTCAACATCAAAGAGCTTTACATTTGTTTCTGCTGCTTCACGATAAATATGAAACATTTCTTCCAAATATCTTAATATGACATTAAAACATTTTTTGTTCTCTATAAATAAATTCAATCATCTTCCTTCATAAACGATGTAAACAATAAAACAGTAAAAACAGTTTGTGTCAGTTCGACTGATGGAGACGTTCAATAAATCTAAAGAAACATCAATAACATCATGTAAACATAAATCAGTGCAAAGATCATATTCTTTCTCCTCAGCAGCTCCTCCTGGTGGATGATTCAGGTAACTGCAGCATATTATAACCTCTGAGCATCATGAACTCTGATCAAGGCATCCAGTGAGCGCAGTGACTCCATGTTTGTGTCCAGATGCTCAGAGAGAAGATCTCAGAGTCGGCCCGTCTTTGTGAAATGATCCAGAGATAAAACTGATGATCAATCAAACTCTGCAGGATCCTCCAGATGTTCAACAATGTTCTCCTGAAGATGGAAAAAAAGCTTGGTGAGATGAACAGAAGTGAAGAAAAAAGTTTTACAGTAAACTTTAAAGGACCAATCAGAGAGCTGCTCTCTTCCTGTGTGATCAGTCAGCCAATCAGAGAGCTGCTCTCTTCCTGTGTGATCATGAAGGAAACCTGCTGTGTTGAAGCTTCTCTGACAACAATGCAGCAGCCAGTATGTCCTCCTTCTAACTTTAGATTCTGCTCCTGAATGCTCTGGATCTGATTGGACCAGAGAAGGTAGGCAGTTATCAGGTGAACAGGTGTTGCAGCGATGGAAGCGGGCAGTGGAACTGCTTCAGATAGAAGTGATTGTACCCGAGCTAAAAAGCCTCTGCATGTTTCTAATAAGCTCCAGCAGCAGAAAGCTGCTCAAACTAGGATCAATGTTGGAGATGAAACATGGAGAGAGGTTAGAACGCAGAAAGCTTTACAGACCCATGCAGAGCTGGCTAAACACTGAAGCTACAGTGTCCACCACATGCAGAGCTGGCTAAACACTGAAGCTACAGTGTCCACCACATGCAGAGCTGGCTAAACACTGAAGCTACAGTGTCCACCACATGCAGAGCTGGCTAAACACTGAAGCTACAGTGTCCACCACATGCAGAGCTGGCTAAACACTGAAGCTACAGTGTCCACCACATGCAGAGCTGGCTAAACACTGAAGCTACAGTGTCCACCACATGCAGAGCTGGCTAAACACTGAAGCTACAGTGTCTCTTCATGCAGAGCTGGCTAAACACTGAAGCTACAGTGTCCACCACATGCAGAGCTGGCTAAACACTGAAGCTACAGTGTCCACCACATGCAGAGCTGGCTAAACACTGAAGCTACAGTGTCCACCACATGCAGAGCTGGCTAAACACTGAAGCTACAGTGTCCACCACATGCAGAGCTGGCTAAACACTGAAGCTACAGTGTCCACCACATGTAGAGCTGGCTAAACACTGAAGCTACAGTGTCCACCACATGCTGAGCTGGCTAAACACTGAAGCTACAGACCCATGCAGAGCTCCTGTGACAGTCATCAGGAGTGTTCCTGAAATGTTTGCTTACAGTTTATCTCCGTACATGTGTGACTGTGTCTGCAGAGACTCTGTCCTCTGACTGGATTTTACTCTTCTGATTTGTTCTGGTTGACTCGGGACGTTTGTGGGCGGAGCTGGTGGGTTTCCTCCAGCCAATGAGAGCGCAGCAGGTGAGTTTAGGAGTGGATACAGCTCAGTGATTGGAGGAGATTCAAAGCGGTGAATATGACGGACGTGGACGTAGCAGCAAAGAAGAGAAAATCTAATCAGAGTGAGGAGAAACAGCGAGAGGAGAAAGCTGCTTCTAAAACCAGGCTGAACCTTGTGTGGACGTGGAGCTGCTCTACTTCCTGTTGGACAGGAAGCTGACAAACACCGGCGGTTAGCTTGTACTAGCGTGTGTTAGCTTGCAGTGTAGCTAAAAGCAGTAAACGTAGACACTACATCCTGCAGTAGGCGGGGCTTCTGGGGGTGGTGAGCTCAGGAGGAGGGGCTTAGTTTGAATCTTGTGTTGATTGTGACTCCACCTTTAAAGTTCATGTTTTTTCTCACTTGAAGCTTTAATAAACTCTCACCCATCCTCCATGACTCTTGACCCAAGGGGCAAAGGTCTCCATGTAGCACTCAGCATAGCCCTGCATGCGCTGAGCTCCTGTTGCTGTGACGATCCTCCTGGAAACCTCCATGGTCACCGCCATCCGTCTAAGTGTGGGGCTTGCGGAAGTACTTGCGGTGGTGGGTTCAGGCGGGGCTTCAAACACCTGAGTGCTGCTGAAGGTGTCAAGGAGTTTTGCAAAGGACGGATAGGAAAGACGAGTCAGGCTGGAGCGCAGGAAGGGGTCGGACTGGATCTGAGGAAGCGGCATTTTTTTTTTTCAAGACAGGTGAAGACAGATGACAGGTAATACAGCTGACATAGTTAAGCTCCACCCACCTTTGTGTTGATAGAGTCTCCCTCCAAAGATAGAACCTGAACCAGCCTCTGGACCATGATCTCTTTCTCACACGCTGACAGACAGACAGTTTTGTGCAATTTAGAAAGTGTAATCTCTTTGAGCTCTGTAATTTTGTGAAACGTCAATGTGTGTGTGTGTGTGTGTGTGTGTGTGTGTGTGTGTGTGTGTGTGTGTGTGTGTGTGTGTGTACCAGGTGAAGTCTGGGGGGTTGCATTGTGTTTCTTTATACTGGTGGACTTCTGGGCGATCTGTTCCAGTTTTTCTGCAACTTCTTCGTAAAACTCAGGAGGATGATCTGTAACAAGAGGGAGAATAAAAAAACGTCAGTAGCTCAGTCCATGGGACTTGGGTTGGGAACCGGAGGGTTGCTGGTTCAAGTCCCGGTGCAAACCAAATCTGGAAGTTTGTCTGGTAACTGGAGACATGAACCAGAGCACTTCTCGAGCACTGCTGGAATGCAGAGGTGCCCTTGAGCAAGGCACCACATTCCCCCCCTCCACCAGCTCCATCACTCTCATGTATCTCCGTCACTCAGTGCATGTCCATAGGATCCTGCTTGTGTTGCATGGTCATCTGAGTGTATGAAGTAAACCTTAATAAATCTTCTCCATTAAACATTAAGTGAGAAGATGTGCAGATAAAAGCAGGAGGAAGTTTGACCTGCTGTGTGTTTAATAAAAGATGTGTTTTCTTACTGGGAGAGATGAGGGGAGGTGCAGGTTCTGGTTCTCTGATGGACAGACTGCTCGGCCTCTGAGGACGGACTCTGTCTCCATCTTTGTCTTTGTCTCCATCTTCTTTTCCTCCGTCTTTGTCTCCATCTTTTTTTCCTCCGTCTTTGTCTCTGTCTCCATCTTTTTCTCCTTCTCTGTCTCGGTCTCGGTCTTTGTCTCTCAGTCTGAATATCTTGGATAGTCTTTCCCTGATCCTCTTGGGGTTCAGCTTCTTCTTCGTCCTCTTCTCCCCGTCGTCTCCCTCTGATGAAGAGGAGGGGGAAATCCGATCTCCCTGAGGACAGAGAGAGATTATCACACATACGTGTCTCCTCCTGTTAGCTCCTCGTCATGCATCAGGGGGAGGGACAGAAAATCAGAATTGATGTTGAACAAACAATCAAAAATGTCTTTTTTAATAGTTTAAATATTTAATTACAATCCTCCTCACCTTTAATTGGTCCCTGCTCTGCCCTGCTTTAGTCCTGTTCTCTCTGTCCAGAGATCCTTTGGGGTCTTTTGCAGATCTATGAGATGCATTTCTGTGAGGAATCTGCTTGATGAACTCTTTAAATCCAGATTTTTTCTCGTCTGAGCTGAGGTCCTCAGCCTGAGAGTCAACACCGTCCCTCGATTGAGGCTGAGCTTTGAACCTGACATGAAGGTAGTTAAAGTGAGGAGAACTACAGGTCAGATAGAGGAAACAGTAAAGTGAACTACAGGTCAGGTAACAGTAAAGTGAACTACAGGTCAGGTAACAGTATGGTGAACTACAGGTCAGGTAACAGTAAAGTGAACTACAGGTCAGGTAACAGTAAAGTGAACTACAGGTCAGGTAACAGTAAAGTGAACTACAGGTCAGGTAACAGTATGGTGAACTACAGGTCAGGTAACAGTATGGTGAACTACAGGTCAGGTAACAGTAAAGTGAACTACAGGTCAGGTAACAGTAAAGTGAACTACAGGTCAGGTAACAGTATGGTGAACTACAGGTCAGGTAACAGTAAAATGAACTACAGGTCAGGTAACAGTAAAGTGAACTACAGGTCAGGTAACAGTATGGTGAACTACAGGTCAGGTAACAGTAAAGTGAACTACAGGTCAGGTAACAGTAAAGTGAACTACAGGTCAGGTAACAGTAAAGTGAACTACAGGTCAGGTAACAGTATGGTGAACTACAGGTCAGGTAACAGTATGGTGAACTACAGGTCAGGTAACAGTATGGTGAACTACAGGTCAGGTAACAGTAAAGTGAACTACAGGTCAGGTAACAGTATGGTGAACTACAGGACAGGTAACAGTAAAGTGAACTACAGGTCAGGTAACAGTAAAGTGAACTACAGGACAGGTAACAGTATGGTGAACTACAGGTCAGGTAACAGTATGGTGAACTACAGGTCAGGTAACAGTAAAGTGAACTACAGGTCAGGTAACAGTATGGTGAACTACAGGACAGGTAACAGTAAAGTGAACTACAGGTCAGGTAACAGTAAAGTGAACTACAGGACAGGTAACAGTAAAGTGAACTACAGGTCAGGTAACAGTAAAGTGAACTACAGGTCAGGTAACAGTATGGTGAACTACAGGACAGGTAACAGTATGGTGAACTACAGGACAGGTAACAGTATGGTGAACTACAGGACAGGTAACAGTATGGTGAACTACAGGACAGGTAACAGTATGGTGAACTACAGGACAGGTAACAGTATGGTGAACTACAGGTCAGGTAACAGTAAAGTGAACTACAGGTCAGGTAACAGTATGGTGAACTACAGGTCAGGTAACAGTAAAGTGAACTACAGGACATTTAACAGTAAAGTGAACTACAGGTCAGGTAACAGTAAAGTGAACTACAGGTCAGGTAACAGTATGGTGAACTACAGGACAGGTAACAGTATGGTGAACTACAGGACAGGTAACAGTCTGGTGAACTACAGGTCAGGTAACAGTATGGTGAACTACAGGACAGGTAACAGTATGGTGAACTACAGGTCAGGTAACAGTATGGCGAACTACAGGACAGGTAACAGTATGGTGAACTACAGGACAGGTAACAGTATGGTGAACTACAGGTCAGGTAACAGTATGGTGAACTACAGGACAGGTAACAGTATGGTGAACTACAGGTCAGGTAACAGTATGGTGAACTACAGGTCAGGTAACAGTCTGGTGAACTACAGGACAGGTAACAGTCTGGTGAACTACAGGACAGGTAACAGTATGGTGAACTACAGGACAGGTAACAGTATGGTGAACTACAGGACAGGTAACAGTAAAGTGAACTACAGGTCAGGTAACAGTATGGTGAACTACAGGACAGGTAACAGTATGGTGAACTACAGGTCAGGTAACAGTATGGTGAACTACAGGACAGGTAACAGTATGGTGAACTACAGGACAGGTAACAGTATGGTGAACTACAGGTCAGGTAACAGTATGGTGAACTACAGGACAGGTAACAGTATGGTGAACTACAGGTCAGGTAACAGTATGGTGAACTACAGGTCAGGTAACAGTCTGGTGAACTACAGGACAGGTAACAGTCTGGTGAACTACAGGACAGGTAACAGTATGGTGAACTACAGGACAGGTAACAGTATGGTGAACTACAGGACAGGTAACAGTAAAGTGAACTACAGGTCAGGTAACAGTCTGGTGAACTACAGGACAGGTAACAGTCTGGTGAACTACAGGACAGGTAACAGTATGGTGAACTACAGGACAGGTAACAGTATGGTGAACTACAGGACAGGTAACAGTATGGTGAACTACAGGACAGGTAACAGTATGGTGAACTACAGGACAGGTAACAGTATGGTGAACTACAGGTCAGGTAACAGTATGGTGAACTACAGGACAGGTAACAGTATGGTGAACTACAGGTCAGGTAACAGTATGGTGAACTACAGGTCAGGTAACAGTCTGGTGAACTACAGGACAGGTAACAGTCTGGTGAACTACAGGACAGGTAACAGTATGGTGAACTACAGGACAGGTAACAGTAAAGTGAACTACAGGTCAGGTAACAGTCTGGTGAACTACAGGACAGGTAACAGTCTGGTGAACTACAGGACAGGTAACAGTATGGTGAACTACAGGACAGGTAACAGTATGGTGAACTCCAGGACAGGTAACAGTCTGGTGGACTACAGGACAGGTAACAGTATGGTGAACTACAGGTCAGGTAACAGTCTGGTGAACTACAGGACAGGTAACAGTCTGGTGAACTACAGGACAGGTAACAGTATGGTGAACTACAGGACAGGTAACAGTATGGTGAACTACAGGACAGGTAACAGTATGGTGAACTCCAGGACAGGTAACAGTCTGGTGGACTACAGGACAGGTAACAGTATGGTGAACTACAGGTCAGGTAACAGTCTGGTGAACTACAGGACAGGTAACAGTCTGGTGAACTACAGGACAGGTAACAGTATGGTGAACTACAGGACAGGTAACAGTATGGTGAACTACAGGACAGGTAACAGTCTGGTGGACTACAGGACAGGTAACAGTATGGTGAACTACAGGACAGGTAACAGTATGGTGAACTACAGGACAGGTAACAGTATGGTGAACTACAGGACAGGTAACAGTATGGTGAACTACAGGACAGGTAACAGTATGGTGAACTACAGGACAGGTAACAGTATGGTGAACTACAGGTCAGGTAACAGTATGGTGAACTACAGGACAGGTAACAGTATGGTGAACTACAGGTCAGGTAACAGTATGGTGAACTACAGGTCAGGTAACAGTCTGGTGAACTACAGGACAGGTAACAGTCTGGTGAACTACAGGACAGGTAACAGTATGGTGAACTACAGGACAGGTAACAGTATGGTGAACTACAGGACAGGTAACAGTAAAGTGAACTACAGGTCAGGTAACAGTCTGGTGAACTACAGGACAGGTAACAGTCTGGTGAACTACAGGACAGGTAACAGTATGGTGAACTACAGGACAGGTAACAGTATGGTGAACTACAGGACAGGTAACAGTCTGGTGGACTACAGGACAGGTAACAGTATGGTGAACTACAGGACAGGTAACAGTATGGTGAACTACAGGACAGGTAACAGTCTGGTGAACTACAGGACAGGTAACAGTCTGGTGAACTACAGGACAGGTAACAGTCTGGTGAACTACAGGACAGGTAACAGTATGGTGTTCTACTGGACAGGGACAGGGTGCTGTTGTCGCCATGGTAATGTTTGTTGTGCTTCCTGCTTCAGTTAGCTTGCCTCCCTATTGGCTACTGTTCCATTCCAATCACTTCCTGTTCACTATAGTGCACTATATATAGTGAACACCTAATTTTGTAGTGCTGTCTGAATTCTGAGTGAGCATGGTCATATCCTATATAGTCCACTCATTGTGTCTCACAATGTATTTTGAAAAGTAGTGGACAAGTGATGGTCACTATCCAAGCAATATGTACCATCATGCATTGCATTCGACTGGAGCGACCCGCGTCATTGTTGTGTCCAGTGTAACAACAATGATGTCATTGTCAGTGGCTGGTGAGTGAGTAGTGTCCCAAATGTTTTTTAAAATTTTGTTGAGTTAGTGCACTATATAGTCCACTGCATTAATCTCCCTATATACATTACTTTTTTCTTTTTTTATATTCCCCATATTTAACATTAATTCTGCTGTATGTATTGGTAATTGCTTCTCATATTTGATTTTTATTTAAGTACTTGCACCAATACACAAAGACAAATTCCTTGTTTGTACTTGGCAATAAAAAAACTATTCTGATTCTGATATGAAGAGTAGGGAATGAGTGAGGGATTTCGGACACAGCCCACAGAGTCGGTGCTCGGCTGTGCTCAGTGTTATCCTCACACCACAGGACTTCAGATCATAAATATTGAACACCTATAATATTTAGTATATAATATATAATGTTTTTGAAATTGAGGCAGCCTCGATTGTCTTTCGAGTAGATCGGAGAAGGCTGAAATTACCACAGGAGAATCTGGCAAGATAATCTTGTAGTGGTTACACCGTTTAACACTAAACATAACAAAATTGTGTAAATAATAGCTGCTGTATGTCTGCTTTAAAACAAAGACAGGAGAAGTGACCATATATAGAAAAGAGGGTTCGTCTCCAGCCCTCTTTCTTTCCACATATGGTCACGTCTGGCTGGTAGAATCACTGACAGATAATTAAGATGAAATTATGCTAATTCAACAAGTGATGCTGAATATTTATTGATACTCCTTATCATCGGTGGGAGGTTCATAAATCTGATTGTTGAGGTGTGTTACTGTACCTGAACTTGTTGTGGTCTATGTAGGCTCCTCCCACTCTGCCAGGCCGCTCCACCAGCGGGAGGGCAAGGGTCCTATGGAGGAAGGCTTTAAGGACCAAGTGAGTGTCAGCTTTAATCTCCATCAAAGAGATGGAGGAGACAGAGGAGACGGAAGGAAGGCGCTCTGTACACGACGACATCTGACAAAGAGAAACAGTTGTTATCATTCTTCTTTCAACTCAATGTATATTTATTATCTTAAATGTTTGTATTGATTCATAGATTATTCAACTTATAACTTGCCACTGTGTCACTACCATCACTGTGTCACTACCATCACTGTGTCACTACCATCACTGTGTCACTACCATCACTATGTCACTATGTCACTATGTCACTACCATCACTATGTCACTATGTCACTATGTCACTATGTCACTACCATCACTATGTCACTATGTCACTACCATCACTATGTCACTATGTCACTATGTCACTATGTCACTACCATCACTATGTCACTATGTCACTATGTCACTATGTCACTACCATCACTATGTCACTATGTCACTACCATCACTATGTCACTATGTCACTACCATCACTATGTCACTATGTCACTATGTCACTATGTCACTATGTCACTACCATCACTATGTCACTATGTCACTATGTCACTATGTCACTATGTCACTACCATCACTATGTCACTATGTCACTACCATCACTATGTCACTATGTCACTATGTCACTATGTCACTATGTCACTACCATCACTATGTCACTATGTCACTATGTCACTATGTCACTATGTCACTACCATCACTATGTCACTATGTCACTATGTCACTATGTCACTACCATCACTGTGTCACTATGTCACTACCATCACTATGTCACTACCATCACTATGTCACTATGTCACTATGTCACTGTGTCACTATGTCACTACCATCACTATGTCACTATGTCACTACCATCACTATGTCACTACCATCACTATGTCACTACCATCACTATGTCACTATGTCACTACCATCACTATGTCACTGTGTCACTACCATCACTGTGTCACTATGTCACTACCATCACTATGTCACTACCATCACTATGTCACTACCATCACTATGTCACTACCATCACTATGTCACTATGTCACTATGTCACTGTGTCACTACCATCACTGTGTCACTATGTCACTATGTCACTACCATCACTATGTCACTACCATCACTGTGTCACTATGTCACTATGTCACTATGTCACTACCATCACTATGTCACTATGTCACTACCATCACTATGTCACTATGTCACTACCATCACTATGTCACTACCATCACTGTGTCACTACCATCACTATGTCACTACCATCACTGTGTCACTATGTCACTATGTCACTATGTCACTATGTCACTACCATCACTGTGTCACTACCATCACTATGTCACTACCATCACTGTGTCACTGTGTCACTACCATCACTATGTCACTACCATCACTGTGTCACTGTGTCACTACCATCACTATGTCACTACCATCACTATGTCACTACCATCACTATGTCACTATGTCACTACCATCACTATGTCACTATGTCACTATGTCACTATGTCACTACCATCACTATGTCACTATGTCACTATGTCACTATGTCACTACCATCACTGTGTCACTACCATCACTATGTCACTACCATCACTGTGTCACTGTGTCACTACCATCACTATGTCACTACCATCACTATGTCACTACCATCACTATGTCACTATGTCACTACCATCACTATGTCACTATGTCACTATGTCACTATGTCACTACCATCACTATGTCACTATGTCACTATGTCACTATGTCACTACCATCACTATGTCACTACCATCACTATGTCACTACCATCACTATGTCACTATGTCACTACCATCACTATGTCACTACCATCACTATGTCACTATGTCACTATGTCACTACCATCACTATGTCACTACCATCACTATGTCACTACCATCACTATGTCACTACCATCACTATGTCACTATGTCACTACCATCACTATGTCACTATGTCACTATGTCACTACCATCACTATGTCACTATGTCACTATGTCACTACCATCACTATGTCACTACCATCACTATGTCACTATGTCACTACCATCACTATGTCACTATGTCACTACCATCACTGTGTCACTATGTCACTACCATCACTATGTCACTATGTCACTACCATCACTATGTCACTATGTCACTACCATCACTATGTCACTATGTCACTACCATCACTATGTCACTACCATCACTATGTCACTATGTCACTATGTCACTATGTCACTATGTCACTACCATCACTATGTCACTATGTCACTATGTCACTACCATCACTATGTCACTATGTCACTACCATCACTATGTCACTATGTCACTATGTCACTATGTCACTACCATCACTATGTCACTATGTCACTATGTCACTACCATCACTATGTCACTATGTCACTGTGTCACTATGTCACTACCATCACTGTGTCACTACCATCACTATGTCACTATGTCACTATGTCACTACCATCACTATGTCACTACCATCACTATGTCACTATGTCACTATGTCACTGTGTCACTATGTCACTACCATCACTATGTCACTATGTCACTACCATCACTATGTCACTACCATCACTATGTCACTACCATCACTATGTCACTATGTCACTACCATCACTATGTCACTACCATCACTATGTCACTACCATCACTATGTCACTACCATCACTATGTCACTATGTCACTACCATCACTATGTCACTACCATCACTGTGTCACTATGTCACTATGTCACTACCATCACTGTGTCACTATGTCACTACCATCACTATGTCACTATGTCACTATGTCACTACCATCACTATGTCACTACCATCACTATGTCACTATGTCACTACCATCACTGTGTCACTACCATCACTATGTCACTACCATCACTATGTCACTACCATCACTATGTCACTATGTCACTACCATCACTATGTCACTACCATCACTATGTCACTATGTCACTACCATCACTATGTCACTACCATCACTGTGTCACTATGTCACTATGTCACTACCATCACTATGTCACTATGTCACTACCATCACTGTGTCACTACCATCACTATGTCACTACCATCGCTATGTCACTATGTCACTACCATCACTATGTCACTATGTCACTACCATCACTATGTCACTACCATCACTGTGTCACTATGTCACTATGTCACTATGTCACTATGTCACTATGTCACTACCATCACTATGTCACTATGTCACTATGTCACTATGTCACTATGTCACTATGTCACTATGTCACTACCATCACTGTGTCACTATGTCACTACCATCACTATGTCACTATGTCACTACCAACACTATGTCACTACCATCACTATGTCACTATGTCACTATGTCACTATGTCACTACCATCACTGTGTCACTATGTCACTACCATCACTATGTCACTACCATCACTATGTCACTATGTCACTATGTCACTGTGTCACTATGTCACTACCATCACTATGTCACTATGTCACTATGTCACTACCATCACTATGTCACTATGTCACTATGTCACTGTGTCACTATGTCACTACCATCACTATGTCACTATGTCACTATGTCACTACCATCACTATGTCACTACCATCACTATGTCACTACCATCACTATGTCACTACCATCACTATGTCACTATGTCACTACCATCACTATGTCACTATGTCACTACCATCACTATGTCACTACCATCACTATGTCACTACCATCACTATGTCACTATGTCACTACCATCACTATGTCACTATGTCACTACCATCACTATGTCACTATGTCACTACCATCACTGTGTCACTATGTCACTACCATCACTATGTCACTATGTCACTACCATCACTATGTCACTATGTCACTATGTCACTGTGTCACTATGTCACTACCATCACTATGTCACTATGTCACTACCATCACTATGTCACTATGTCACTACCATCACTGTGTCACTATGTCACTACCATCACTATGTCACTATGTCACTACCATCACTGTGTCACTATGTCACTACCATCACTATGTCACTATGTCACTACCATCACTATGTCACTATGTCACTATGTCACTGTGTCACTATGTCACTACCATCACTATGTCACTATGTCACTACCATCACTATGTCACTACCATCACTATGTCACTACCATCACTATGTCACTATGTCACTACCATCACTATGTCACTATGTCACTATGTCACTATGTCACTGTGTCACTATGTCACTATGTCACTATGTCACTACCATCACTATGTCACTACCATCACTATGTCACTATGTCACTATGTCACTATGTCACTGTGTCACTATGTCACTACCATCACTATGTCACTATGTCACTACCATCACTATGTCACTACCATCACTATGTCACTATGTCACTACCATCACTATGTCACTATGTCACTATGTCACTGTGTCACTATGTCACTACCATCACTATGTCACTACCATCACTATGTCACTACCATCACTATGTCACTATGTCACTATGTCACTATGTCACTGTGTCACTATGTCACTACCATCACTATGTCACTATGTCACTACCATCACTATGTCACTACCATCACTATGTCACTATGTCACTACCATCACTATGTCACTATGTCACTATGTTACTACCATCACTATGTCACTGTGTCACTATGTCACTACCATCACTATGTCACTGTGTCACTATGTCACTATGTCACTATGTCACTGTGTCACTATGTCACTATGTCACTATGTCACTATGTCACTATGTCACTATGTCACTACCATCACTATGTCACTATGTCACTATGTCACTATGTCACTATGTCACTACCATCACTATGTCACTATGTCACTATGTCACTACCATCACTATGTCACTACCATCACTATGTCACTACCATCACTATGTCACTACCATCACTATGTCACTACCATCACTACCGTCACTATGTCACTACCATCACTATGTCACTACCATCACTATGTCACTATGTCACTGTGTCACTGTGTCACTACCATCACTATGTCACTACCATCACTGTGTCACTGTGTCACTATGTCACTATGTCACTATGTCACTGTGTCACTATGTCACTACCATCACTATGTCACTATGTCACTGTGTCACTATGTCACTACCATAACTATGTCACTATGTCACTGTGTCACTACCATCACTATGTCACTACCATCACTATGTCACTGTGTCACTACCATCACTATGTCACTACCATCACTATGTCACTGTGTCACTACCATCACTATGTCACTACCATCACTATGTCACTACCATCACTATGTCACTACCATCACTATGTCACTATGTCACTATGTCACTACCATCACTATGTCACTACCATCACTGTGTCACTATGTCACTATGTCACTACCATCACTATGTCACTATGTCACTATGTCACTACCATCACTATGTCACTACCATCACTATGTCACTATGTCACTACCATCACTATGTCACTACCATCACTATGTCACTATGTCACTATGTCACTGTGTCACTATGTCACTACCATCACTATGTCACTACCATCACTATGTCACTATGTCACTATGTCACTGTGTCACTATGTCACTACCATCACTATGTCACTATGTCACTATGTCACTGTGTCACTATGTCACTACCATCACTATGTCACTACCATCACTATGTCACTACCATCACTATGTCACTACCATCACTATGTCACTACCATCACTATGTCACTACCATCACTATGTCACTACCATCACTATGTCACTATGTCACTACCATCACTATGTCACTACCATCACTATGTCACTATGTCACTACCATCACTATGTCACTATGTCACTATGTCACTATGTCACTACCATCACTATGTCACTATGTCACTACCATCACTATGTCACTACCATCACTATGTCACTATGTCACTACCATCACTATGTCACTATGTCACTACCATCACTATGTCACTGTGTCACTATGTCACTATGTCACTATGTCACTATGTCACTACCATCACTATGTCACTGTGTCACTATGTCACTATGTCACTATGTCACTATGTCACTATGTCACTGTGTCACTATGTCACTATGTCACTATGTCACTATGTCACTATGTCACTACCATCACTATGTCACTATGTCACTATGTCACTACCATCACTATGTCACTATGTCACTATGTCACTACCATCACTATGTCACTACCATCACTATGTCACTACCATCACTATGTCACTACCATCACTACCGTCACTATGTCACTACCATCACTATGTCACTACCATCACTATGTCACTATGTCACTGTGTCACTGTGTCACTACCATCACTATGTCACTACCATCACTATGTCACTATGTCACTGTGTCACTGTGTCACTACCATCACTATGTCACTACCATCACTGTGTCACTGTGTCACTATGTCACTATGTCACTGTGTCACTGTGTCACTACCATCACTATGTCACTACCATCACTATGTCACTGTGTCACTACCATCACTATGTCACTACCATCACTATGTCACTACCATCACTATGTCACTACCATCACTATGTCACTATGTCACTACCATCACTATGTCACTGTGTCACTATGTTGACTCACTGACTGTGAACCTGTTGTGACAGATAAATGAAGCTAAGTATTTAGCGTGTTCATTAGAAGTGTTCTGTGTCTTCTCTCTGTGTTATTTGACAGATACAGTTATGATTCAGAAGCTTCTCAGGTGTTCCCTGTGAAGACTTCTTCAGGTGTTCCCTGTGAAGACTTCTTCAGGTGTTCCCTGTGAAGACTTCTTCAGGTGTTCCCTGTGAAGACTTCTTCAGGTGTTCCCTGTGAAGACTTCTTCAGGTGTTCCCTGTGAAGACTTCTTCAGGTGTTCCCTGTGAAGACTTCTTCAGGTGTTCCCTGTGAAGACTTCTTCAGGTGTTCCCTGTGAAGACTTCTTCAGGTGTTCCCTGTGAAGACTTCTTCAGGTGTTCCCTGTGAAGACTTCTTCAGGTGTTCCCTGTGAAGACTTCTTCAGGTGTTCCCTGTGAAGACTTCTTCAGGTGTTCCCTGTGAAGACTTCTTCAGGTGTTCCCTGTGAAGACTTCTTCAGGTGTTCCCTGTGAAGACTTCTTCAGGTGTTCCCTGTGAAGACTTCTTCAGGTGTTCCCTGTGAAGACTTCTTCAGGTGCACTTCAGGAGTTGATGTAAAGTAATAAAATGTGATGACAGCTGTACTGAAGCATGAAGTGGACTACAGATCAGGTACTGTCTGCTCCCTGAGGTCACACGCTTTAACACCTTCTGTCATGTTCAAAAGAAAGTCATGAAACTTAACATAACTACATGAAACCCATCAGACAGGTTTGACGGAGAGGAAGGAATCCAGACAAACGACTCCTTCGTTTCACCTTTCTGAAATGTTTTTGCAAACTTTAAACTTTGTGCTCGAGTTCGTGAACTATTGAAAAGGTAGAATGACCCAAAGTGTCTCATGTTGTTCTCTGGTGTCACATCAAACAGACTTATCGATTTACAATCATATCAAAGGTTTTGGTTTTTTTTTCTGGTGTCTTGACAAACTGTGACATCCAGAGGCTGGCGTTTACTCACTCCAGTAGATGTCAGCAAACACAACACTCAGTGTTTCAGCTACAGGAAAAGGTGAGAGAAGAAGAAGTGGGGGGGGGGGGGGAGCTTCACCGACCGGACAGGACGGGAAACATTCCTCTGAATGCTACCGGGAAATAATCTGATCATAGACAAAAACATTATAGAAAAAGACCCTTTGAGTTTGTTTTTACAAACTGTCTGATAGAAACTCTGAACATTTCTAAAGAACTATTAGAGAGATGAATGAGTGTGAACATCATCATAGAGACACTTTAACCCCCCCACACAGAAAACACAGTGAACTTCTCTCTGACTTACAAACTCCAATCAGAACTTACCTTTGCTTTCTGTTTGGACAGATCCGAGGAGCTCTCCGTGTCTCTGTGTCTCTGTGTCTCCGTCCCGTCTCTGCGTGAGCAGGGACCAGGGGGTGGAGCCGACAGATGAGGGCGTGTTTACCTTGATGACGTAATCTGAAAGTTTGCATGGGATTTGGGAAAGATTCTGCAGAACCGGCAGATAGCAGCAGAATGTCCCACGTGGACTGATGGACACAGAGCCCAACAAGGAGCGAGGACAACCGATGTCTTGGCGCTCATGGTGCCGTTCCACTGCGGTCAAGCCAGCCGTACTTTCGATCTCCGTGGTCAAGTCCGCCGCACTTAAAATCCGAGTGTGCAAGTATTCTCGGCATTATGGTAAAGACGGAGAAACGGCTTGTCTTTTCTTCCGGTTTTCAAAATAAAGTTTAAAACAGTAAAATATGTATAGAATCTACATTTAAAAAAAAACAAAACAACAACAACTAAATATTAGTGTTCCATGCGCCCGTGATGAAAAACATGTAGTAGTACCTTTACTGCACCACTGTGCAAAAATACCAAAAGAAAAGTCCCACATTTATACAAAGTTATTGCAGATTTCACTGGATTTGAGATGCTCTAAAATCCTGTAAAACCATTTTGCTGAATAATTCCTGGCTATGGATGACATTTTTTAATTATATGCATATTAGACTGCACGCAAACTCAATATCAAGCATTTTTACTTTATCAATTTGGAGACATTCAAGTGTAAAGTCACACATTTATAGTGAGAGATTGCATTGTTGACTATATTTGAGCTACTGTAACACCACTTTGCTGAATAATTCTTGGCCAAACTTGAAGTCTAATATGTATAGAATTCAAAAATGCCATCCATAGCCAGGAATTATTTAGCAAAGTGATTTAATAGCATCTCAAATGCAGTCAAATCTGTAATAACTTTGTATAAATGTGGGACTTTTCTTTTGGTATTTCTTCACACTGGTGCAGTAAAGTCATGTTTTTTATTCATCACGGGCGCATGGAACTAAAATCTAGTTTCTTTTTATTTTAAATGTAGGTTCTATACATATTTTACTGTTTTAAATACCTTTATTTTGAAAACCGGAAGAAAAGACAAGCCGTTTCTCCGTCTTTACCACAATGCCGAGAATACTTGCACGCTCGAATTTTAAGTGCGGCGGACTTGACCACGGAGATCGAAAGTACGGCTGGCTTGACCAGTGCCGTTGACCGCAGTGCCGTTGCATAGCAACAGCATTCCCATACACCACTTCCTGTTCACGAGTTATAAGTTGTTATTGTTGTTAAACTTTATTGATGCCATTAAATACGATGTTGTTTAAAAGCAAAATGTGGAGAAAGGATGAAACAAACTACAACCTGTTGAGATGACAGGAAGCACTGATTTCTACCTGTGTTGATATAACGTGTTTACATAATGACGTCACTGGAAACGGTCAGAAACGCTAGTAACCTCTGCAGCAGCCTCTACCATCAGTGTGTGAATGTGTATGAATGGATGAGTTAATACTGATGGACTCTTTACTCTGCAGCAGCCTCTACCATCAGTGTGTGAATGTGTATGAATGGATGAGTTCATACTGATGGACTCTTTACTCTGCAGCAGCCTCTACCATCAGTGTGTGAATGTGTATGAATGGAT
>NC_136707.1:23831459-23839307 GCF_947650265.1 Symphodus melops | reverse complement strand
TAGCTGTTCCTGTTTTCCCCCTGTCTCTCTGTGGAACACACACACACACACACACACACAGACACACACACACACACACACACACACACACACACACACACACACACACACACACACACACACACAAACACACACACACACACACACACACACACACACACAAACACAGAGGGTGCTGACAGAATATGCACAATAGCTTGTTTATCTCAGGCCAACACAGCATGCAGTGTGAGTGTGTGTGTGTGTGTGTGTGTGTGTGTGTGTGTGTGTGTGTGTGAGTGTGTGTGTGTGTGTGTGTGTGTGTGTTGAGGACACAGGGTCATGGTGTACAAACCCTTCCAAAGGCCAGCACTCTGATGTGTTGAGGGCCTGTCTGACAAACGGAAGGTTTAATCTGTTGATCGTCCTCTTTATTTCACCATTTTCTTTTCTTTTTGTGGAAACGCTGAAATGTCTCCTCCTCCTCCTTCTTCTTCTTCTCTTTTCCTTCGTCGTCGTCTTCTTCTTCTTCTGGTCTGTCTCAGCGGTGGACAGACAGGAATGTCTGATAACCTCCTGCTCCCTGGTCTCCTTCTGACCTGCTCCACTGCTGACACACTTTCAAAAGATCCGCTCTGGCTGCGTGTCCCGCTGTCTTCTCTGCTCGTGACGTCCCCTGACTGAGAGACGTGGACCCAAAGGATGAGCTAAAGGTCCATTTTACATCTTTACGTCCTTCCAGGGGAGTTTCTGCTGTTCTTAGACGAGTTCCAGATCTCCTGACCCAACAGACAAACACTTCACTGCAGAAGAAGACATGTCACGGATTATTTCTCTGAGATGTATGCATGCTTTCTGTCACTATCTGTGTGTGTGTGTGTGTGTGTGTGTGTGTGTGTGTGTGTGTGTGTGTGTTGAACTTGAGATGAGTTATGGAAATGAAAACAGGAGTTGTGGGTCAGACGGTATGAGTTCACTCTTTAAGAATCTCTTCTTCTTCACATGCTCTCTCTCTCTCTCTCCCTCTCTCTCTCTCGCTCTCTCTCTCTCTCTCTCCCCCTCTGTCTCTCTCTCTCTCCCTCTGTCTCTCTCCCTCTCTCTCTCTCTCTCTCTCTCTGTCTCTCTCTCCCTCTGTCTCTCTCTGTCTGTCTCTCTCCCTCTCTCTCTCTCTCTCCCTCTCTCGCTCTCTCTTTGAAATCACATGGTGTTTGAGCAGGGAGCATCAGCTCTCTGCTGAAGAAGAAGAAGACATGTTTCCTTCTGCTCATCAGGATTTAATCTGTCCTGTGCTCTGAGACTGTGAGACATCCTCACTGCTTCATCTTTCTACACTAAATAAAAACTCTGTAATATCTGAGTCCCAGCTGAAATCCAACATGGCTGCTCCGCGCGTGAGCAGAAACATTAAGCTGGGATTAAATCAGTGACGCTGTGAGTTCTACCTGTGCGCATGTTATCACCTGGTGAAGCTAACAAAAGAACTATGTTGCTTTCACCACACGTTAACCCTGGTGGGAGGTCATTCCCAGCAGCGAGCTCCGAGTTCCCCGGGTGGATGGAATAAAGTTCTTAAACAGCCGTGCAGCAGCTAACTGACCCTGAATTTCCCTCGGGATCAATAAAGTATCTATCTATCTATCTATCTATCTATCTATCTATCTAACGTCAGGAAGACACAAGCTATGACGTTAGCCCTTAATAATCAGAACATTAGGCTAAGTGCGTGCGTGCGTGCGTGCGACGAGGAGGTGACGATGGAGTTGCCACCCAGACTCCAGGTCAGCCATCTTTAGAGCAGCAGAGGGAGGTGAAGATGAGGAGGAGGTGTGTGTTTACATGTTTAGATATCCCAGAGGCTCTCCAAAGGTCAAAAGGTCAGGGAGCCACCCGGAAAGCCCCTCCACATTCCTCACTGTAGCCCCGCATGTGTGTGTGGGGTCAAAGACAGGCCACGCTGACCTGTGAGTGTGAGGCGCAGGGATGCTGCATGAAGGTGTGTTTGTCGGGTCAAAGGTGTGCTCCTTTAATCCGTGTGGAGGAAACAACCAGCTCCTATTCCTCGCTTCCTTCTTCACTCTCCGCTCCGACCTCCAGCTCCTGTTCTGACGCCTCCACGTCCTCTGCTGCTTTGTAATTGGCTTTTTTTAACCCTCACGTTTCAGATTTTGGACGCCATGTTTGTTGTCTGGAACCAAAAGTGACCATATTTGGGCGAGAGGCGTATCGGCATATAACAAACAGAGAACGAGCTAACAGTCCAGGTTTGGTTCTCACAGACTCAGATGAACTGTACAACAGCACAAACACCATCCAGAGGTCAAAGGTCAGGGACTGAATTAGCTGAGGGGACACCTAGCAGACAGCTAGCAGCTCCCACCTGTCACTTAAAGAGGCCACGCCCCCTGATTCTACATCCCTTTAAGTCTTAATATAATGTGAAGAGGTGAGTTGTAGAAACATTCAGCCAGAACAGCTGAAGACAGAAATGAACAAACTGTAAACATGTTTATTTTAACATAGAGCTCTATGGAGACTGACTCACTGCAGGAGACAGACTCTAGTGGACACTGGAGGAACTGCAGCAAGGCCCTGGAGGTTGTTGCTTGATAATTTGAGAATGAGCATGTTGATCCATAAAGGAATAATCCATGCAGTGAGTTGTCAGAAGAATCTTTATTTGAGGTAGTTTACAGTAGAAAAAGACAAACAGCAGAATGATTGGAAGCGTTCCTAAGGCAGCAGAACTGATAAAACTCAGTCTGCGCTGGTGTTAAAAACTACAAAGACCATCGTAAAATTCACACAAAACAAAACAGTCGCATCAGTTCAGACCTCCACCCGTCATCTCTAATAATCAATAACATCAATGCAGCCAATAATTTAATCTCACAGGGAACAGAAAGGCTGTGAAGATATGTCCCCGTGTTTCTCACTCAGCAGAGACTCTGATCAGTAGTTTCCTGCACACACACACACACACACACACACACACACACACACTCCAGTTTTACCCCTGAGTCTATCTAACGTGTTGAAGACGATCCTGAAAGGTTTATTTTGAACATCTGTCGTATAAACTGAAGGAATCCGAAGATTCCTGCGTCGTGTTTTTCGAGGACCCTGTCGTCCCGTAGTGCAAAGGTCGAGGATGTGTGCGCCGAAACATGCACGCAGAAAAGCACTCAGGACGTCGTGCCAGAAACAAACAGAGGAACACAGAGATCTGCAGGGAGGATAAATCTCCTTTCACTGATCAACACACAAAATCCTTTTCATGTTGAACCAACAGCAGCTATCAAAAAGATCAATGGTATATAAGAGTGAGTGGTCAGTATATATATATATATATATATATATATATATATATATATATATATATGATGTCTGTCAATCAGACATCATATAAAGATGCCAAAGTGCATCCTGCTGAAGGATCCATGACTGTTTACAATAACATGTTCAAAGCAGCGAGCTGCAGGACTCTGTGTGTGAAAGGATGAGGGCTCCTCATCACATCTGGACACTTGTTGTAGCTGTTGGGAGGAGAGCACGTGCAGCTCTCAGAGTCCGGCTCTCCACGTGGACTTGAAGTTGGAGTCCAGGTGATTGGCCGGTTTTTCAAAAGAATTCTGGGACATGTAGGAAACGGAAGCAGAACTTTGAGGAGGCATTAAATAATGTCACCCTCCATCTCTGCACGACACCTACGTCTCTGAGCTCGGGGACGCGCCCGGTGACGTTGACGCGGAGGATTGGTCCGTGTCCTCCAGCTCCTTGTTGGATGAAGAGGAGCGCGCTGTGGACGAGCACGCGCCCTCCCGCTCGCGCTTCTTCTGTTTCATCCTCCGGTTCTGGAACCAGATCTTCACCTGCGTCTCGTTGAGCTCGAGCGTGGCTGCTATCTCCACGCGCCGCGCGCGCGTCAGGTACTTGCTGAAGTGGAACTCCTTCTCGAGCTCCGTGAGCTGCCGCGTGCTGAAGTTTGTGCGCATGGCGTTGTTGTGAGCGCCCGCGAGGCCGAAGTCTGCCACTTTGGCTGTGAGGAGAGAGAAAGTGTGATCATGATTTATTCTCTTTATTTCATAAATATCCGTCAGATTACACCGCCTGTCCTCGTGAATATATTCAGGATCTCCCCCCTATTAATCTTCTCATGCCCCCCTTTGTTCCCTGGATCTGTAGATTTGGAGTTAATCGTGTTCATGTTTTTATTGGGTGTTTAATTCAGACATTTAAACAAAAATAACGGAACAAAAAGATTCATAACGTTTGATGAACTTGTCTCAAATAATAAAAAAATAAAAGGATCAAAATCCGAATTTTAGGTCAAAAGAATAAAATGACCAGGTCGTCTCTAGAGTACAGAACACAGAGAGAGAGAGAGAGAGAGAGAGAGTGGGGAAATCCTGAACAAAGAGAGAGAGGGGGGGGGGGGGGGGGGGTAAAGATAACAGAGCTGGACAGACTTTCCAGGCTGAAATAACCCGTCTGTTATATCCATTAACACACACACACACACACACACACACACACACACACACACACACACACTCACACACACACACACACACACACCAAACGTCTGGTCCTGATATCGGGACAAAGATTTGACTGAATCACTCATGAAATATTTAGTTTAACTATTTGAAAGTTCAGTCTGCATTATAACACTGTTATGATTCTCTGAGTATTATTATATTGTTTATTTATTGATTTATTGAATCCCTAAATTCACTCTCATGTCATTTCTACATCATGCTTCTTGGTGTTAAATAATCAGTGCAGAGCGAAATACACGTTATCATTACTGTATTACGATCTGTGAAATCAGGAACTGATCAACTGATCAATACTTCAGAGCGACTCTTTGTTTTTAATGTTTAATTTCTCTGTTATTTTAAAGAAGTCTGAGAAAAGAGCTGAAAGTAAAAAAAGGCAGACTCGGGCCTGCAGCACATCACAGACATGATGATGATTTATCTCAGGAATCAGAGGTCCTAAACATCAAACACAAATCTGACAAAGTTCTTCTGTTTTTATCCAATAAGATTCATTTTTACTCAGAATTTAAGAACTTAGTCTTAAACGAATATTCTTAGTTAAAACAAGCTGCTTGTGATTGGCTCTTCGGCCTGCCGGACGGTCACGGTGATGAATGTCGGAGAGGACAAACCACCGTGCAGAAATCAAATCTGTGTTTGACTCTATAAATGAGCCTGATGAAGCCGCGGGTCTCTCCTCCCTCTCTCACCTGTTTTCGGCGGGTTCCTCTTCACCTTCATCCAGTCGAAGGTCTGCCCCTGCCCGGCCTGCTGGCCCTCCTCGTCCCCCCTCTCTCGGTCCTGGGAGGCCGGCAGCTCCCCGTACCCTCCCCCGTGTGGAAGCCCCAGGTAGCCCGCTGCGTCCAGACCCCCACCGAGCTGCTGCGGGTACTGGGGCCCGGCCAGAGCGCCCTGAGGCCCGCAGTAGGCCCCGGCCAGGGCCCCGTAGCTGGGCCCGACTGTGGGGGCCGCGCTGGGGAAGGATGATTGATGATAGTAAGAGGAGGACGCAGACTCCTCCATGAAGTACTGGGGGTGCACGGTGGTGGGGGGCCCCGGCGCTGAAGAGTAATCCGAGTTAGTTTGGCACGGCTGGCCTGCGTAGGCCCCGGTGTTCCCGGTGTTATATGGAGACATGATCCCGGTCTGTGTCTGCTGAAGGTGAGGGTGATGATGGTAGCCGGTATGAGTCTGCTGCTGTTGATGTTCATGATGGTGATGCTGCAGCGCCTCATTTGTCCCTCCGGTTCCCCCGTACAGCCGCGTGTCCCCGGTGTAACCCGTTCCCCCGGTGCTGCTGTCAGTCCTCGTGCCGTTACCGGAGGGTGCTGTGTTAAAAGCCCCGGAGGTGACCGGGAAGCCCTGATGCTGCTCCAGAGGAAGGTGGTGGTGGTGGTGGTGGAGATGATGGTGATGATATCCAGATTTAGGCGCAGAGTAAGCGCCGGTGCCCGGTGCCCGGTTACACATGGAGTACTCCACAAACGAGTTCATGTTGTCCATGCAGAGCGCGAGCACGAGGGGGGACTTCAGGATGATCAGCTACTGGAGGGGAATTAACAGGAAGTAGGTCCAAACATCCTCAAAAGACCGTTTTTAAAAAAGTGTTGATGTTTAAGAAAAAAGGTCAGAAGCTGAAAATCAAAGAAATGACGTGGAACAAAAAGAGGCGCGTGCGTGGAAGAAAACCCAATATGATCGAAGCAGAAAAATAAAACAGAAACTTCCAGAGAGGAGGATGGAAAGTGAAGCCTTCACAGCGACACACATGAATAATGTGCTCTGCTGCGGTGTGTGTCGATGTGTGTGTGTTTGGAGGCCTGTCAATAGCTTAACTCAACCTGCGCGTGAGTGTGTGTGACAGCTGAAACGCCGCGAGAACACAGAGAAAGAGAGAGCGAAGTGTCCGGTCACCTCCTCACCCTCACAGGTTCCACTCCGGCCTCCACATCGCCTTCTTCCTCCGCTTCTCTCCTTCTTCTTCTCTTTTCCGTCTCACTTCTTTTCTGACCTCTTACGCGGATGACGTGGTTTACGTCACGTCGCCTGGTGACCGGAGGCCAGAAGTTTGTGAGTGAGCGGGGGACCTGTGTGTGTGTGTGTGTGTGTGTGTGTGTGTGTGTGTGTGTGTGTACAGGAGGGGAGGGGGTCCTTTTCGGTTCTGAAAGTGGAGTTTTACGCGCATGCACATTTGGTCGTGACGCACGCGCCTCATCCATCACTCGCCGTGACATTAGCACGACAAAGAGACTTCAATCAAAGCGGGCCATCAATCTGATATCAGGTCGGATCTGTCAGAGAGGAGAGAGAGGAGGAGAAGAAAGGAGGAGAGAGAGGCCTGCTGCTCCCACCAACCACAGGCAGCCAGCTCAGCTCTGTTATTATTATTTAAAGTTTATTTATATTTATATTGATTCATTAGGAGGGAGAGTATTACATGTTCACCTCTAAATCACTCTGAGGGTTCAAAGATATGAAACACATCTGTTTGTCTGCTTTTTAAAAAAACGTGTTTTAGTCATTTCTGTCATTTATATAGAAAATGTTTGAAACAGATCTGAGCGCTGAGACGGCGTTTTCTAAAATAATCTTGAGCAGATTGATTGGCTGGTTAAAGCTGAGCACGTGTTGAGTGAAGGTGTTTGTGCTGTTTGTCAGTCTAACAGGAGGAGCAGGTAGCTTCAGGTGTTTCCACGTCATCGATCTGATCGCTCCTCTCAGTCTGAATCGATCTGAAGCTATCGATCGATCACACAGCTCCATGCTTATAGAAATCATTTTCAACAATTGGATTGTGATGCCAGAGGTTTCTGATGGCCGAACGTGTGTGTGTGTGTGTGTGTGTGTGTGTGTGTGTGTGTGTGTGTGTGTGTGTGTGTTTGCTAATTGAATGAATGAGCTGATCTGTTATAGAAATGAGGTTAAAGCAGACAGGAGGCCTTCTGGTGGGACGCTCCCTGCAGGAAGCTCAGCACAATGTTCTCTCTGTGAATGTGAGCAACACAAAGAAGAACGAGAGCGAGACGCTCTGCTCACGTCCACGTCGACTTTCTCATCACATCTCGGTTTTATCCACGACAGGAGAACTTTGGTTCTGTTGGATTGTTTCTTTGGAGGGCAGAAAAAGTTCAAACAGAAAATCTCCTCTTCATGCCTCCAATCAACTCGTCATTAATTTCTCTCATCCGGAGGCTCTGACAGCAGAAGCAACGCCACCCTGCCGCCGGGACTGAATTAGGACGAGCGGCGTGGGCGAGCTACAAGGAGGGAGGTTAATGATCAGTGAGGGCCTGAAAGGAGAGCGAGTGGGCAGGAAATCTGCAGGAAC
>NC_136707.1:23816459-23828959 GCF_947650265.1 Symphodus melops | reverse complement strand
TGGGACTCTAAGAACATGTGACTCATGAAAAGGACGGAGACATGGACGCAGCTCAGAGAGGGGTTTTCCTGCCGCTATCAGGCGTCTGCGATAAGACGCTGTCAGCTCGCCTCTTATCTGCACCGCACATTTACACCCAGACTACGGCAGAGCACAAGGGCCAAAAAGGACCAAAACAGCTGGAGTGAGCTCGCTTATAAAACAACACAACATGACAAAGCGTCTCAGAGGGACCTCGACTTACTGGACAGAACTCCTGGATTTAGTGACTCAGCGCTTCTTTCATTATGGGATGGAAGAACATCATTTCTTAGATTAGTTTTAGATTTGTGACATTTCTTTGATCTGACCTCTAGTGGGGAGAGAGATGAACTGCAGTTGTTTGCTGTCGCTGTGACGGTGGTGTGATAGCTCGTTGAGAAAGTTCCTGAAGCATCCTGGCTCGTACGCTGGGTCTCTGTGGCGTGATATGGAGAAGAGAGGCGATGGTCATTCTTCCACCGTGTGTCTGAAACGTTTCAGCACTGAACTCTTCTTTCAAACTGTGGGGTTCTGTACGTCATGCTCTGGGTCTTCCTGCACTGGACGAGCCGTCTCGCACTGACAGCTGCAGCATCTCCTCCATGTTTGCACTCAAACAGCTCATTTCTTTCTGTGTTCTCATTGGCTGCTTCCTCTCTGAACACTCAGCACCTCTCCGTGCTAATTGGTGCCGTTGGATTGATTGACAATTGTCTGTGTTACTCCCTGGGTAAATAACAGTAAATCCTGTGGAATGGCTCTTTATTGACCCATTAGAGAGAGGCATCATCAACACACACACACACACACACACACACACCATAGACACACACACACACACACAGAGTGATTTGTGTTTGCTGTGAATCCTCCAAGGCTCCTACACGAGAACTCAATATACTTTGTGTGTATGTGTATGTATGTGTGTGTGTGTGTGTGTGTGTGTGTGTGTGTGTGTGTGTGTGTCTATGGTGTGTGTGTGTGTGTGTGTGTGTGTGTGTGAGCTGTGCATTGATGGAAACCCTCACAGGCAGAAACATTGATCACCTGCCTTTGATTCACCTGAAGAACTGACGCTAACGTAGCTAAGAAGATGCTAATAAACACACTGAGTAAAGAAGAGACCTTTGTGTGCAACACACGCACACACACACACACACACACACACACACACACACACAGCATGTACATGTGTGAACTCTGGCTGACTGTTTTTTCAGCCATGATGCATGACCCTGACCTGCTTCAGTTTCCTCACTTTAAACATGATCTCTCACACAGTGGGCGGCCATTTTGGCTCAAAGTAAAGGACAGGAGCTGTAGTTGAAAAAGTCCTGAATATGTTCCTCCTCCGTCCTCCCCCCGGATTAAATACCCAGCTGGCATTTTCTCAGGTTAGCTGCTAACTGTCGCTAACATGTAAATAAATAAAGTTGTGAGTGTTTGTATAAAGTGGAGCTCAGACCAGTAAAGCTCACAGAGACACAGATTATTAGTCTGATATCTACAAACACCACCCAGAGGTCAAAGGTCAGGGACTGAATTAGCTGAGGTTTATCAGACTGTACACATGTTCATGTTAACATAGAGCTCTATGGAGACTGACTCTAGTGGACACTGGAGGAACTGCAGGTCTCTTAGCGTCCTGTAATCCCTCAGCTTTGACTTACAGGCTGTAACGTGTGTAAGGTGAAAGTTTCCATTCAACACCTGCGATGATAAAAATCCAACACTCACTTATTTTACTATACTGCTGCTGAGTGGGTGATATATCAAGGAGGAGTTCATATCACACACACACACACACACACACACACACACACACACACACACACACACACACACACACACACACACACACACACACACACACTGACTCTCACAGGTAGAAATCACAACAGTGATGGTGACAGTGATGGTAGAGATAAAAGAACAGTCCACATATTACAGCATGGCAGCGTGACGACAGGCGGTGACAGCCTGAAGAGAGAGAGATTACTGAGACTCACACACACACACACACACACACACACACACAGGCACTCAGAGGGTGAGATACGTCTCCCTGCATAGAGATGTACTCAGCTGTAATCTCTTGTCTACAAGCAACACTCAGAAGGATGGTAACAGGGTGTGTGTGTGTGTGTGTGTGTGTGTGTGTGTGTGTGTGTGTGTGTGTTATATTTTTATACGAGTCATTTTTGACACCGTCCACGTCTCAGCTCAGCCGTGGCTTCAGAAGTGGCGTTGTACCCGGTGGCGTCAGCTTCCTGTTGGATGTGCAGTTCAGGGACAAGGTTTTGATTCACGTGTGGAACAGAAAGACGGCGTGCGGTTCTTGCACGAAGTTGACTCATTTTTTATTGGCTATGTTTGGTTTGTTTCTGTGGCGTGGTCTGTGAGTCACGCCGCAGAAGGACAGAATGTGATGATGTTAGTCTTCCCCTGTGAGGGGGGGGGGGTGTTACTTCCTGGTTGTGGATTCTGTTGTTGTGATCCCAGGTTGGCGCTGCAGGCGGCGATATAACGCTCTCTTCATCAGGTTCACGTCTTCTGATCTCTGTCCTTTGAGCCAATCAGACTCCAGGTGGACTTCTGTGTTCGGCTCGAGTGAGACGACGGGCTCCTGACTTTAGATCTGATCACATGTTGTTCCTGAAGCCGGGTCTGTACACACTTTTTAAGAACTTTGACTTGGTCTTGTCTCGGGGTCAGACCGGGCAGACTCTGGATTTTAAATCTAGACCACCACTGATTGGCTGTTTGTCCAGCTCATTCCTGAGACACGAAGGAAACACCTTTTTCTCAGAGCACTAAGAACTTCTCTTCATTCCTTCGTGTGCTCCGGTCTGAGTAAGACACCATGAGGATTCTTCAGGGACCTTTCTGGTCTCGGTCTTGTCCCGGAGAGTTCTGGTCTCAGCTGTGACTACAACATGATCCTGTGTTTTGTACCGTCACTTCCCTTCGTAAATTTGCTTTTGTAGCGTGAACAAACTTCCATCATCGGTTTGAACTGATCAAACACAGACGAACTATGTTGGGATGTTTGGTTACCATGGATACCATGACCTCACCTGTCTGTTTCATCAACTCCACACATGAAGAAGAGTTCACTTCCTGTTCTACATTTTATTCTGAAACTTCAGCCCGCTGCCTGCTGATATGACGTCATGCTTTAAAGTTAAACGTGTGAATGAGGCTTACGTCACAGAGAGTTATTTTCAAAATAAAGTTCCACATCCTGAAACAGTGGATTCAGGATTATTTGTTAAAGTGTGAGAAGAATTAAAGATGATTTATTAGCTCTATAAAAAAACAACTTTCTTCAGTTTGAAACCTTAAAATGTTGAATTAACACATCAACTCATCGAGCTCAGAAACTCTGAAACACTGATCACTCCCTCTGATTACAGTGAAGTTATTCATGCTTTCATTTCCTTTTCTAGAACTCAGCTGTCCAAGCACAAACCTGCACAAAGGGTTAAATTGTACTCTTGTTTTTGTTGTAGATTCTTATAAAAGTATTTAAAGTAATACAGATTGTTATTGTTGATGTTTTTAGTACAGGAGTGGTAGCTGGAGAGTTGCCAGTCCACTTCCTGAGCACTGCCGAGCTGCCCTTGAGCAAGGCAGTGAACCCCACAGCTGCTGTGGAGCGTTTGCTGTGTGCAGCCCCGCTCACTCTGAGACTGCATGTCCACAAGATCTGTGTGTGTGTGTGTGTGTGTTCATTAAACTGGCCTGATGAATAAAATATAAATGATTATTATATTAGTAAAAGGAGTTTCATCATCCTGTCAGAAAATCTTAAAATATCAACTTAAAATGTGAAATGAAAATAAATATAATAATCATTCATTTATACATTTATTTTTTAAATAGCTTTAAAGATTTATTTTAGGAATTAGCCTTTAGTTTTTATTTAAAGGAAAACAAGGTACTAAGACATAAACCTATCTGTCCTCTCTCTCTCACACACACACACACACACACACACACACACACACACACACACACTGCCTGTCATCCTGTAATGGCTGCCACTGCTCATTGTTCACATCCTGCTTTGTCCGCAGCGCCATTTTGACTGTGAGGGAGGAGGAGCAGCTAGTTAGCCTCACACACAGAAACACTGAGGGCATGAAGCTAACCATGATGCTAACACAGTCACAGAGCCAGCAGAACAAAACAAATGATGAAGCTAACTGTTAGCTTCCACAGGGCTAGCTATGCTAAGCTAACATGTGCCAGAGAAAAAGCTCCTGCTGTGGCCTCAGACTTTCTCCTCTCTTTGTTTTTTATCAGCTCTGCAGAATATCTCGGGGTTATCTCTGTGTAAACATGAGCCGAGCCAAGCCGGGCCATTCCAGGCTATATCAGGCTTTATGTTTATCCAAGAGGGGAAAGTGTGGGAACATTGGATTCAAACATTTCAATTAGAAATCTGCATTTAATCCTTGAAAACTGTGAGTCCCAAAATAAACTATGACCTCTACAGATGAAGCATAAAGCCCATCAGAGAATTAAATATTCATTATCATTATGTATTATGCAGGGAAAAAAATATGTTTTGGAAAATTACAAAATAAATCAAACAAAATAAAAATGTGCATTTTAAATTTCTGTGCATGAATGTGCCGTAATGATAATTATTATTGTGATAATAATGATTATAATTTGTATCCTCCTGTTAAATAAAAAAAAAAACACACCGTCCTGCACAATAACAATTAAAATGCAAACTGTTTTTTAAAGCTAAAATTTGCATTTTTTATATGATCATAATAATTCTGCTTTAATAATAAAAATAGTATTTCACTGTTAAAATATTAACATGCTTTAAATAATTCTTCTCCAGCTTTAAATGAAACAACACGTCGTAAATGTTTGTGTGTTTTTATTATTATTATTCCACTATGAAAATATATGTACAATAAATAATTTGGATTTTCACTATTAAAGAATCTGAATAAATAAAGTAGGGTCTAAAAGTGGGTTCATCAGCAGGGCTCTTCCTTCCAGAGCAGTCCAGCTCTCTGCGCAAAGACTCCGAGAACAGTTCCTGAGAGGTTAGTAACGATCCGTGAAGCTGCACCGGGAACACATCCACACAAAGGTCCATGAATTCAGAGGAAAAAGATCACAAACAAAAAGGCAAATAAATACCTGAAATGTGGACAAACGGAGAAAAAAAAAATCCACAACGTTTCAACCGTGAACAAAAATAATTTCCCTTCGATGTTTAAAAAAAAAGAAAAAAATCTCTCATAAACTAAAAATAAGCACAAAATTAAACCCGCAAAAAGAGGAAAAAAAGTATTTAAAAACGAACCTAATTTTCATTCAGAAAATGTTTCAGGAATGTTGCCGAGAAGCTTTGTGAACAACACAGGCCCGGCCCGGCTCTTTCTCAGAAGTTGAGGTGCTGCAGGTCGATGGTGCACAGTGTGCTCGTGAACAGGTCGAAGTCCTCCTCGGAGAAATCCACCGGACTGTCCAGAGAGCTCTGCAGGCTGGGGGACAGGCACGCGTCCCCGGCGAAGAAGGTCAGGTCCGGGAGCGCGGAGGAGGCCGAAGGAGCCGAGGAGGAGGTGATGGAGGAGTCCTGCTGCACGGGGAACGACGGATCAGACGCCCGTGCTGCTGCTGCTCCGGGCTCGCTGAGCTGTATCAGGCCCGGGTCTGGCGGGGAGTGGTGAGCCGTGGCGGCGTCAGAGGAGCCAGATGCTCCGGGCAGCTGTGGGCGGCTCAACCCGCCTCTCTCCTCCGGCGTGGGCTGCGTATTGTCGCCGCTGTCAGCAGTGTAGGCGGCCGATGATGGATTGCCGCTCCCGGACTCGCTCTCTGAGGAAGCCTCCCCGGTGCCTGAAGCCTCCAGCGGCTGGCTGGAATACGGAGAGGACGCGTCGGCGCCTTCCAGCGGCTCAAAGCCGCCCGGGTCGCTGGACTCGGGGCCTCCTCCGTCCCGGTGGTGCGTGGTCTGACGTTTGTGTTTCATCCGCCGGTTCTGGAACCAGACTTTAACCTGCCGCTCCGTCAGGTCTAAAAGAGCGGCGATCTCCACCCTCCTGGGCCGGCAGAGGTATTTGTTAAAGTGGAACTCCTTCTCCAGCTCCAGCAGCTGCGTGTTGGTGTAGGCTGTGCGCAGCCTGCGGGAGCCGGCTCCTCCAGCATCCAGAGCTGCCTGTCCCGGGTCTACAGGGAGAGACAGAGACACAGAGAGGAGCAGGCAGAGAGACATTATGTGGAGGATTTATTGTGCAAAATCTTCTGCAGCTATTCTCATTTTTTATCTTAATTTTATATTTCGTTTAAACTTCAAATTGTAATCTACTTCACGAGCCCGTAAAACATCTACACTTTTATTGCGTGCTAGAATTCCAGCCAAGAAAAAAGCTGCTGCAGCGTCGAGCTCGAATCCCCTCGGCTTCTCTGTCTGTAATAAAACAGTAATAAAACAAAAAGTCTCATAAAAAAAATACTCCCTCCAATTACAGTAGCAGCCAAAGCCATAACTGTTAGAGCGAACCAATTTGGTGCAGGTAAAATAATAATAACAATAAAAAAGGAAAGGCAGATAAAGACTGATGAGCTCAGTGTCAGGGTGGGATTTTCTCTCCTGTTGGAGCGCAGGCAGCCTGCAGCGCGTGAGCACAGAAATCAGAGAGAGGAAAATAAATAAATCAGAGGATGGAGAGGAAATGTGCAGGGAAATGTGGCTGTGTCGACGTGAAACGAATGTGGCGGTATCTGTCAGAAACAAGAGCCCAGACAGCTCCACGGATGAGATCAGAGGAATGTCCTTTGTGTGTAGGATGTTGGATAAAAATAAATAATTTTTAACATGTGTGTGAAAGACAGAAATTATGCAAACCAACAATGTGTGCAGAGTGTGTATCATGTGTGGAGTGTAAAACCCTCCCAACCCCCACCCAACGTATTCTGCTCTGTTCCTTTGCCTCGCCATTATATTTCCTTCCTCCGTCCAATATGGCTACCATCTCAGTTGTGTTATGAATATATAACAGCAGGAAGATGCTGCTGCTGCATCTCACAGCACACAGAGAGCAGGATGAGTCGAGCTGCAGCTTATGGACAAAGGAGAAAGAGAGAGAGAAAACTCATCTGTGCGTAATTACGCACGATAAATAACCCTGCATATGAACATAAATAAGGCATTTATAAATGTGGTCTGTGAGCTAACAGGATGCTGGTGTGAAAGCTTTGCACTCAGTGTGAGGCTGGATGTTACATATTGATCCTGAACGTGACGGAGATGATGTGTGTGAAGCTTTAATGGTGCATATTTAGATGCATGATGACAGAGTGTGCAGAACACTGCAGCATAATGCAGGGGTCTAGATATGGCTTCCCTGTTGACACAGCATCACAGCACACACACACACACACACACACACACACACACTGAGGAGCAAAAAGACAATGTCACTGTAAGCACTTTGATGCTGTGTGTAATGAAGGTTATCCCTGCACTGAAATGAAGACAGAAAATGAAAGCACAGGCTGCACTCTCTCATCACACACCCGCACATGACTCCCCCATCCCGGCATACCGACCTGTGGGCGACTCGATGCCCGTCGAAGCGTACCCAGAGGCGGTTGGCGACGGGGAGGACGATGCTGGGGAGATGATGGATCCTGCACCGTTAGAGCTGTTCCCAGGTTTGGGGCACTTCTTGGATGACTTCTTTTCCTTCATCCAGGGGAACTCGTGGGCCAGCGGACCGGCCGTGGTCGCCGTGGCCGGGGCAGGGGCCTGGCCGGGCGGACAAGGCTGCTGGGCAGCTCGGTGGTGCGTCTGGAGGCCATTAGTGACGGAGGTTCCCCGGTTCTGCTGGCTCCTTGCAGTCGGTCTCGGCTGGCTGCCTGTGCAGGGGCTGAGGCTGGGGATGGTGTGCTCGAAGGGAGGCGGAATTACTGTCGACTCCTTGATTGATGAAGTTTGAAATGACTCCAGGACGGCGGGGAAGGACGTCAGGCACTCTGCGAGGGACGGCTGGCTGTTTATAAAACCGATCTCCCTCTCGAATTCAAAATTCATAGCTCCCTTAGACCGGATCACCCTCGCAAGGCGAGACCCCCGAACAATCCCTTCCCCAAAATAAAAAAAACAAAACACATACGCGCACGCACGCGCGCTCACACACGCACACAACTCAATACAGCTTCTTAGAAAAAATAAAAAACGCACGAGCATGTAGGCTCCCGACCGCAGTGGCGTAAATGCGGGGCTATATAATAATTGTGTATATTGGTGATATTACTAGCGTATGGGGACCCTGGTAGGCTAAACTGAAGAACTATGGGGCGAATTTGCAGCCAATTCCTGGTCATGTGACGCAGAAGAGCCAATCAGGAGGCCGGGCCTGGCGGCGGTGATGGCTGTGGGAAGCAGCATTATTATTTTTCCAGTCAAAGCTGTGGCACCGAGTGGCTTCATCACTGGATAGCGGCTATTGTTTGGACTTAACGGGGGGTAGAAAACACGGGAAGGCTGCCGGTCGCCATGTGCGCAGTGTGGGCGGTGGGTCGACGCACCTCGGCCCGGTGTTACGCACAGACAATAGAGCATCTCGAGGACGTTTTTTTTCTCTCGGTCCTCTGGGTGATGTAATGACTGTTAAAACATTAGGTGAACGGAACAGGCCAGCAACGTTTACAATATGGCTCCTTCAGATGTTTACAGCACTCAGCTCATTAATCTTATCGGATGTGACAGAGGCTGAAATCACGAGCTCACACTGATAAAGTTGGAGGGTTAAAGAAGGTGCAGCAGCTCAGGAGGATGAGCAAGATGAGGGCTGAAGTGTGAAGAAAGGGAGCCCGCTGTATTTAATGTTTCAGATGACCTGCCGCCTTTTAAATGTGCTGCGAGTGTTTGTAAGAATGACACCTAAATATACTTTGACTAAAATAATCTCTGCACACAACCTGCCAATACTTCACGCTGTCCAGTTTGTCTCTCACGCTCTGTCTCAGTGTGATGTGTGTTAAAGTGTTTACGCACAGGGAGAGAGAGAGAGAGACAGAGAGAGGGAGAGAGGGAGAGAGAGAGAGAGAGAGAGAGAGAGACAGAGAGAGGGAGAGAGAGAGACAGAGAGAGAGAGAGAGAGAGGGAGAGGGAGAGAGACAGAGAGAGAGAGAGACAGAGAGGGAGAGAGAGAGAGAGAGAGGGAGAGAGAGAGAGAGGGAGGGAGAGAGAGAGAGAGAGGGAGAGAGAGAGGGGGAGTTCACAGCGAGGTCGCTCCGAGAGACTGACAAAGGAGGGCAGCGCGCTCAGGCCTCCTCTTCCTCCTAACAGCAGAGAAACATGAACACAGCAGTAATAGTATGAAGGCTAATAGTGGGTGAGTTTAACAGCAAGTGGAGTTCAGACTCTACAGGACGCACATGTAGATTGTTATAAAGAGCAGGAGCTGGGGAGTGGAGCAGAGGAGAGGGTTATTTTGGGGGGAGCCCCGGGTGGAAAAAAAGAAGTGCGGTGATCAATCTTTCCCTTCCTGCAAAGAGGCTGACAGCAGCCCCTCTCTCTCCCTAAATAACAAGGAAACCTCCAGTCCCTCTCCCTCTCTCCTCTCTGCTTCATATCTGGCCATGTTTTTTAAGTTCTTTACGCAGCTTTTACACACCACAAAGACGCGCAGAAATATCCAATCCACTATTTAAACACCGTCTGAGAGAGCGAGAAGAAATGTCTGAAAGAATCTCTTTTAGCTCCGAGGACAAGAAAACAGAAATGTGTGTGGGAGTGAGAGCCATTGAGCGCATTGAGGCTGTGTAGGCCGAGGCTGTATGGACACACACACACACACACACACACACACACACACACACACACACACACACACTGAGCCGAGTTGCTGACCGAGCTGCAACAGAACACAGAACTCGCAGTACATTTTCTAGTTTTTGTCAAAAATGTAAAATCCTTTTTTTCTTTTTATTCCGGAGACTTTTGATTATTTTGGAGTTGATCAGAAGAAAGGCAGATTTTTAAAAGCTCGTTTGTTCACTGTGGGACGTGTCGGCTGAACATGGTGACTTCTTACTTTTTATTGAACTAAAATATTAAATCATTATTTTAAATATTTGATTCAGTGACGTGTTGTGTAAAACACGATGACTCACAATGTGACAGCAGATTTTAAGTTACGAGGTTTACATTTTTTACTAATTAAAAAAACAAAACAATTACAAAATAAAAAACTAACAATTCATACTTGAGGTTTTAATTTCTGTAACAGCTTACCAGTTTCAGAAAAAAACCCTAAATTAAATAAATCTAAAAGAACACTCGGAGAGTTTCTGTTGAGTCTAAACAGTCCGGAAGTTTCTGCAGTCAAACTTTCAAATTGAGCTTTAATAATTATTATAATAATAATAATTATTATAAATATTAGATTTGAATTCAAAATGGTTCTGGATCATAAAAAGTCACGTCTGTACATTTAAATGTTTTACTGTGAGAGTTTTATAATGTCGCCCCCCCCCCCCCCCCAGCCTGTCTGTACCTGTGTGTGATCTGTACCTGTGTGAACGTGCCTGTACAGTTTGCAGCAGTGCACGCGCTGCTGAAGCGAGCGTCTGTTTTTACGAGGCAATAAATTAGATCCAATCTCTGCTTATTGGTGTTTTTATTGTCTGTTAGTCCAACGGAGATGTAAAGGGAAGTACGGCCATTATTTATGGGCCTCTGATTTATGTCCCAAGTTTTATGCTGCTCTCAGGCCTCTCAGCACAAGCGCGTGCTAAAGCGAGGAGGGGGGGGGGGAAGCATGTGAGTGAGCCATGCACAGGCCTCAGGGCTTTTTAAAGTCATAAACATCAAGATCAGCGCGGGAAGACAGCCTGTGAAGCTTCTTCTTCTTCTCTGGTTCAGACGTGTTGACGTCACAGGAGGAGAGCGACCTCTCACTCTGTCAACTTTTCTGATTCAGCCAAGAAACAGAAGCAGAGTCAAAGAGCAGCTCCAACCGTCTGCAGACTCAAAGGCTTCTCAAGCTCTGGTCTGAGGGCCACGTTTGGGTCCACAGGTCTGGCTCATTCTGGTTGGTCAGTTCTGGTAAAAACATTTTTTATAAAGTGCTGAACTTTAGACACCTCTCCACCTGTTTGTGGATCCAACGGCCTGAAACATGTAAAGGAAGCTTTCTGTCCGTAAAGTGGCGAGCTGCACTAACTTTCTGTTTGTGGAGAGTTTGAAGGTTTACTGCAGTCAGCGTTACCACGGCAACAGACTGGCTCATCCGTTTGTCCAAGCTAAAGTCCTTTATCCAGCTGGAAGTCTTTCAGTCACGGGTATCAGGTGTCATACACTTATAGTTCTCGGTTTTGACCTTTGACCCTGAAGAATCTGACGTTAGCATCCGTAGCTCATGCTAACATTAAAGGTTGAAGATGTTGTCTTTGATTTCTGACGTGGAACATGTGGCTCGAGGCGTCACTTTGAGCTTTGGAGAGCGTTTAGTGACAGCGCCGTTATTTAACACGGAGACGTGATTCCCCAACGACCTGTGCGCCATCAAACATCAAAGATCTGACCTTTATTTTGAAAAGGTGCCGCTCGAAAACGAATCACGGTGAAGTCAGAGTTTATATCTACTTTCAAAGGTTGTTGGGTTGAATCCTGGAGTGACGTTATTTTCATCATTTTTGCTTTCCTTGTAGCTGAGTGGAGCGGTGCAGCTCGATGGCGTACAGCTCGATGGCGTGCAGCTCAAGCGTGCGCTGGATGGCGTGCAGAGCGATGGCGTGCAGCTCGATGGCGTGCAGCTCGATGGCGTGCAGCTCGATGGCGTGCAGCACAAGGGCGTGCAGCGCGATAGCGTGCAGCTCGATCGCGTGCACAGCGATAGCGTGTTTCGAAGGTTTCGGTAACCGTAACGCTTCCTGTCTTTAAACACAAAGAGCGTGAAGAGTAAAGTTTGAAACACGTGAGTCAGGAAAGACGGAGGCTCGCTCTGAATAACATAACATTTTATTAAAGAATCGTTCGACAGACAACTCTCCCAACAATGAAAGAAAAGGAGCTACAAAGGACAAAGAAAAGACTCGCTCTTTTTTCCAGCTAATAGTTGATCTAAGTGTTTCAGACTATTCAGCGGCGGCTCGCCGATCCCACCCGTGCCTTTTCCCTGTACAAGCCAAGACATGTATGTACACGGGTCATCAACAGAAAAACTACCATCTCTTCTCTAAAATACAAGAACGAAAAAATGGAACTTCAGTACAATGGACAAGAAGAAACACAACGTTGTTTTTTTTCTTTCGTAACAGGTAAATACTAAAAAAGTACACTTTTTTTTTCTCGATATAAATACATGAAGGATAAATAATAATCATACAAAACAGAAAGTCTTTTTTAAACTGGCTATAACAAATAAATATTTATATATGAATGTTCACTTGAACACACATCGGCGAAAGACGCTTTGATTGGAGGGCCTTCCGTCTTC
>NC_136707.1:23768959-23811459 GCF_947650265.1 Symphodus melops | reverse complement strand
TCCGCCCACTTCTAACACGCAGTCAGAGGTTCAGACTGATGAAAGCTGCAGCAGAGATCATATCTGTGTCTCCTCCTCAGCAGTGCAAACACTCTCCTGTTTGTGTCTCTGAGCGGACCGAGACGTGAACGCCGTCTGCGTCTCAGCGGAGAACGTCTCCAAACCATCGTTTCCATTTCCCATCAATAAAGCGTCTAATCGTCCTTTCAACAACAATCACTCATATTCATTAGTATTTTTCTCCTCGCTATGAGCCGCTCTCTTATCAGACATGCAGATGAGATTCAAATTCATCATCCTGCTGTATTCCTGCAGACGTCTTAATATGTCTCACTGCAGACGTCTCTCCGCTGTTATCGTACATGACGTTTAAATTCCTCCTGTTAAGATCTTCATGTTGCCGTGGGTTTCCGAGGAGGTGCCAGAGGAGAGCGATGATAAGCAGAGGGTGGAGAGAGAGGAGCGGCCTCTTTTCACTCTGACTCTGCGTCGCCACAGAAGGTCGGACAGGTTCAGGTGTGAATCGCTGTGATGTCACAGCTTTAAGAGCTCATCAGGCTGCTGTTTGTCCAGGCGACTCCTGAAACCACACATGGTTGCTTTAGCAGTCAGCAGCAGGCTAACTCCTCCCCCATGCTTCCCGTCTTTAAGCTAAGCTAATCTGAGCTAACCACCTGCAGCAGCGTGTCGCTCTAACATCCTCTCTCTCTCTTTTTACACGACCATCCACATGTAGGAAAGGAGCCACGGGCTGGAGTCCTACCTGGGCTGCCTCCATGTATGACACGTGTGCACTAACCACCGGCGCCCCGAGCTTTTTCTCTCTGAAGTCTAAAAGCACAAAGTCAACGTTAAGCTTCTTTATTCGACATGTTTCTGCGTAGCAGCTTCGAGGCTAACGAAACGAGCTCATGTGAAAACCAAACACAAGAAGGTCAACTCAGACTGATCATGGCCACCAGCAGTTTGAAGGCCGGGAACCTTCTGGAATCAACGCAGCATCTCTGCTGGAGCACGCCAGCTAACACCAAGCAGCACCTCAGCTCTGGATGGAAGGAAGAAAGTCAAAGCAGGATGCGTCTCTTCAGATGTCTCACAAACAGCCATCTCTTCTTCTCCTCCATGCAGAAAGAGTCAGCCTGACATACTTCTTTAATATTCACCATCTTTACAGAGCTGGAGTCACTCTGCTGATGGGCTCTGCTCATTAAGGAGACTCAATCACATGCAGCAGATAATAAATGAAGCTCAGCAGCTCCTTTAAAGCAACATTAGACGAGCGCACTGACTCTGCAGCTCCACATGAATATGAAGCAGCCTGACGAGTGCAAACCTGCTTTTCCATAAATAGTCTGAGGAAGCTTTGAAATCCTCGAGGGATCTGAGGCTTGATGTTGATAAGAGAGGTGAGGACAGAGGGAGGAGGAACAAAGACGCTAACGAGGGAGGAGAATGAAGGGAGCGAGAGAGAGAAGGAGGAGAGGAGACAAAGAGAGGGAGGTGTGATGATGCTTCACACAGGTGGAAGGGAACACACCGTTGCCAGAGTTGTTGCTGGGCGAACAGTTCTTCTGCTTGGTGTTCTGCCGGCTCTCCTTCATCCAGGGGAAGATCTGCTTGGCCAGGGTGGGGTTCGGGGGCAGAGAGGAGGAGGAGGACGAGGTGGAGGACGAGATGGAGGAGGACGAGTTGGAGGATTTATTTGGGCCTGATTTGGACACTGAGGAGGCCCCAGCACTGCCCCCCGGCTGCTGAGCCCCGGTACTACCGTTGCTGGTGTTGGGGGGCAGGGGGGGGGACACCTGGGAGGCGGGGTGGTGCTCTGGTGGCAGGCTTGGCCGCATGCAGCTGCCATTCAGCTCCTTGTTCTTGGCGAGCTGCTGCTGCTGATGGCTGCTGTTACTGCCCAGCGCCTGTAAGGAGCAGGCCGAGCGCTGGTACGAGTCCACGTCCAGATGGGACGCCGACTGGAAGGCCGGCTGGTGGTGGGACACTGGGGCTGAGGCATCGTAGCCCCCAAAGCCGTTGGCGGCGGCTGCTGCTGCTGCAGCGGCCCCCTGCACCTGGTAGGACGAGTAGCCAGCGAACAGCGTGGACGAGTTGTCGTAGTATGTTGTCTTCTGCATTTCTGAGAGGAGAGGCGGCGTCTGCGTGTGCTCCGGTCCTTGATGAGAGCCACTGCCGGAAGACCATTTGGTACCGGGGGTCACGTGACGGTGTCTCTCCAACGGTCCCCTGCAATCTGACCTGAAAGGTTAGCAGAGGAAGAATAAAGAAATAAGAGAGATAAATCCATCTTCCTGCAGTGAAAGGCGCCATGACATGAATAGAAACCAGCGCTTTTCTTTTCTCAGCCCCCCCCCCCCCTCCCCTCAGAGCCTGTGCTCAGCCTGCAGATGCTGTGATGGAGGGGGCATGAGGAGGGCAAACATCTCCCTCCCTGCACACACACACACACACACACACACACACACACACACACACACACTATAAACACAAGCTTGAAAAAACACACCAGTGTTGAGTTGAAACAGAAATAAAAGGATGAACACTTTGTATTTATTGGTGTGAAATCATCTCTCAGATAAAGATGAAAAATAAACATCATTATTATGGGGGGGGCATGAAATCCTTTTTCTCATTAATAAAGATCACTGAGGCAGATTCACAATCAATAAGTCCAGTTTTTTTTTGTTCCAGTAATTACTCTAATGATAATAATAATAATAATAATAATAATAATAATGATAATAATAATAGTAGTAGTAATAATGATAATAATTATAATCATAATAATAGTAATAATAACAATAATGATAATAATAATAACAATAATGATAATAATAATAATAATAATAATAATAATAATGACAATAATAATAATAATAACAATAATGATAATAGTAATAATAATAATAATAATAATAATAATAATTCACCTTTAAATCAAACGTGTCTTTATTAGGATGTTTAGTATTTTACATGTTCGATCATTAAAGAACATTAGTGATGAAGTGTTTGTAATAAAGCACTGCCTCCGTGCGCGCGTGTGTGTGTGTGTGTGTGTGTGTGTGTGTGTGTGTGACTGATGGAGGTAGCCTCTTTCTGTCAGCTCTCTCATGATGTAGTGAGTTCAGTGTGCTCACAGAGGTTAGTGTTTATTTCTTAACGGAGCGACAAAGAAAACGTGACGTCACAAACGCCAACTATTTGACTCGGTGTTTGTGTCGCACGAGGCACCGACGTTAGATAGAAGAAAATAAGAGACAGACATGAGAGTCAGTGCTTCATGTTGAGGACAATCACATAGTTTATAAAATCCTCCGTGTTGGACCCAGAGACGGCCTGTCTCGCGCGCGTCCCGCGGGGTGGGCCTGTGGTCGCGAGAGACCAGCTCGGGCACGAGGGAGCACCTGGCTTTCATTTGAGCTCACAGATAAAAATGTTTGAGAAGAAACTGAGTGTGTGTTTTAGCTCTGCAGCTAACTAATGTTAGCAAGCATTGATTTATAACAGCGCACGTGCTGCTATTAATTATATCTTTTGTTTTTCCATTTTTAAAAATGACTGAAAAAGTCAGTGATTTTAAGCGCGTGCACAGATAATGAAGATAATATTCTCATCATGTTTATGAAGCTTTTAAAGCTCCGAGGCCCTTCTGTTTATTAACGGAGGAACGAGCTGTGATTTTTGTAAAATATATTTTTTGAAGTCATTCTGCTCATGAAACAGAATTTTCTTCTATAAATAAATGAAAATAAAAATGAGCCAGAAAGAGAGAAGGTTCGGCGTGTTTGGTTCTGATTCACCATAAAGGATCATTTAAGATCTCCATCATGCTTTCTTTTTTCTGATCTTGTTTTTGGACAGTCCAGCTCTTCTCCAGCTCTCAGCACGTCACACATGTCAGCCATTTATCTTTCCAGGAGACAAGCTGGAATCCTAATTATTTACTCTGAGGAATAGTCCCGAGGAGCGAGAGAGAGAGAGAGAGAGAGAGAGAGAGAGGGCCGTGTGTGTAGGAGGAATATGTTATTAAATCATATCTCTGTTTCACCATTAAACGGGACACGTAATGTCTGTGCCCTGCGTGTAGGTCTGCAGCTTAATACAATCACCAAGTTTAGACGCCTCCCTGAATAATCCACTTACAGTGACAGAGAGAGAGAGAGAGACCCAAACAACAACAAGAGAGAGAGAGAGAGAGGTCGGCCTTGGTGTCCAGTGTCTGTGCTTTATCCTGGATATAAAATTACAAATGGCGCCTGCCATGAAGACCAACACAAGCAGGGAGAGAGAGGAGGCTTTAAATTGGACAATCCGAGGTTGTTTTTTTTTATCCCATTAACAGACACACAGGAGGGTGGGTGGGTGGGGGGGTGGGGGGGGGTAAAGATTGGCCTGATCACAGCTTTTGTTCCTTCAGTCATGTGTGAATAAAATGTGATCCAAACATGAAAGTTGGGATTAAAATAAATGTCAGCTGTGATTGGGCCCCGCGGAGGGAGAGACAGGAGGAAGAGGAGCAGCAGCTCGGCCATGTCTTCAAGAAAGAGGAGAAGAGGAGCAGGATGAGTAATAAGGAGAGAGAAGGAGGAAGGGGGGCAGCTGAAAGCCGTGTGAACTCTTCTTGAACCGGGTCTGAAGTCATGCGGGCCATAAATCACAGAGCCAGCCTCAAACTGCTGCACGCGGACAAACACACACACACACACACACACACACACAGACACACACACTGGATTTCTAGTTTGTTGTGGAGCTCGTGCGTTACCGGCTGGCCTGCTCTCCTGGCCGCACACACTCCCCCTTCTTACCTTCCTTTAGCCCCGGTGGTCCCGGTCCAGTTCGGCTCGGACCCCGCAGCACCGCATCACAGCTTATAGTCCTCACGCGCGTCCACCAGGTGATCAATAACAATCAGAAATGATGTAATAAAAAACGAATCCGCTCCCGTGCTCCTCTCCTCGTCCTCCGGGGGGGTCTGAGGACTAGCCCGGCTCACAACAGCACCTCCACGAGCCTCCAGCAGCAGCAGACCGGGCTCCGCGGGGGCTGCGCACCGGACACGGTGTGGCATGAAAGGCCGAAGAAATAGAGAGCTGTGCGGGTTTGAGGCGCCGGTGGAGGGGCTCGGCTAACGGGCCAAATTAACGGACAGGCTCGGTAATGTAAGGCTACAGGCAGGCTAGCTAGCGCGCGAGCTGAACGAGCTTACCGGGAGCCTGCCTGCTGCCTGCTCGCGCCCCCCACCCCCCTCCACCTCCGCCCCAGCTCCGCCGCCGCTGCCTGCACCGCTGTTACTGATAACAATGGCCTCAGATTTGTGCCTGTTTCAGCTCCTCTGTGATTCTCAAGCAGGCAGAAAAACAGTCAGTCAGACAAACAGCTCCGCGGCGACATGTCACCCCATCATCAGTCCTTCTCCTTTAATGTCCCTGGTTCTCCTCCCCGGGTCTCCAGCCTCTCTCCCTCCGCCTCTCCCTCTCTGTCTCCGGGTCTGCTCTCCCGCCTCGCTCCGCTCTCTGCAGGCGGATCGTGGAGCTTTTAATTCCGCACGGCTCGGCTCGGCTCGGCTCGGCTGGCAGCACAAACAGCCTAAACAGCGCACCAATAGAGAGGGCTAGTGTCCTTCTGGATCTGCTCCTGGTGTTGTTGACAGTCAGCCCGGGAATCAGCGACGCACCCGGGGGTGTTACGGGGGGAAAACGGGGCTTGACTCGCGGACGCGCCGATTCTCCATCAAACAACAGCTCAGCGTCACTCACAAATTATGCTAATTACTCTCAGTGCAAGTGCAACACGCAGGCACTGATGTCAGCCATGCAAGCAGACATGAAGGCAACTTTTAATTCTATAAGGACTTGTGATTACAAAGCCTGGCCTGTGATTGGGTGATTTATCTGATCTGGGTAACTTTTACGCACCACCTCTGATCATAAAGCTGCAGGGCCTCTAAAGGAGCTAAAGAGTCCAGCTGCATCCCTCCATTCACTGCTAATCAGCTAGCAGGCCACAGACCTTTTCATCTGGACCGAGATGTTCGAGGCTATATGTTTTATGTTTGTGACTGTTAAAGGTCCGGACGGCCTGAACACAACTTCAGCTTTTACTCATCAAGTTCAATCCGTATAAATCCACTTTGGAAACAAGATGACCTCATCTTAAATCATGAACATGAACATGTGCCAAAGCTCTGACCTCATGATGCCTTCAGTGCACTTTGATTCCTCATTATAAGATGTGTTGGTGTGTTTAACTCTTTCCACGGAGTTGAGCTGGTCTTTATATTCTCCTCACACAGAGTTCTGGGGATTATTCTGGTCGCACGTGGGGACATTTTTATGGTCATCAGAAGCCGATTTCTCTCTCTCTCTCCTTTAGAGTAAAAAACTGTATTTCCATAAGCGGCCTGTTTGTGCGGAGCCCCTCCTGCAGCTCCTCCACATGTCCCCCTAGAAACCAGACACTCTGTCTGTATTGTTAACATTTCATCACCTCCTCTCCCCCTGCTGCTGTTTATGCACAGAAAAAGGTAAATAAGGGGAAAAAGAAAAGGAGGCCATAATGGAAGCTGCTCTCACAGCAGAGGAACTTTAAGGCCAAAGAGAGAGAGAGTGAAGAGCAGCAACATGTGAGGAAGAAGAGTCCAACAGCAAAGAGAGAGAGAGGAGAGAAAAAAATATCAAGCTACACACACACACTCTCTCTCCCCTTCTCTGTGTGTGTGTGTGTGTCTCTGGAGCTCCCTCTATTTTTATTATTCAGGACGCTACCCCTGTCGTTTATGGCTACGTAAGATTTATGAGTGTTCTCGCACCCAGCAGCGTGTGTGTGTGTGTGTGTGTGTGTGTGTGTGTGTGTGTGTGTGTGTGTGTGTGTAAACAGCCCAACTTTAAAGCAGATAGCATTCGCTGTGGGCTGCAGAAAAGAGAGGTTGAGCTCCGTGTAGGTGGAAGGTGGGAGCCTGAAATGTGTCCGTCTGCAACTTTTGCTCCAAACAGCCTTTTGTCGTGCTGAAGGATTCTCTTTACTCATTAACCAAACAGCTCATCAGCTCTTTTCCCTCCTTTCTCTGGCTGCTCCACACAGCAGCAGCAGAGTGGGAGCACAGCGGATTTCATGCACGCAGTGACGTGTGAACGCATGCAGGCCGCTGCTTGTGCACGATGGCACTTCTTGATTTTCCGGGATGGCGGACGCGCATGGACGGCTCCGTGTTTCACGGATATCGGGTTTCACATAACTGAAACTGTTGGCCCTGCACAGCCATGGGAATCCTCTCTCTTGTGTCTTTTCTTCCCCCCCTTCAGGACCTGAGACATGCAGGCCGTGAGGAGGACAGAGGAATGTCCTCCGACTCTCGGGGATTTAAAATCTTCTTTTACGCAGAGTGTTTGTCCCGAACATACATTTAAAAATCAGACTTTGTCGACTTGATTTTTTTCATGTGCACTGAGAAAAGCTGAGTCTTGTCCTGCTGCTGATAGCTGGACGTCTGTATGTATAAGTGGTGTTGTTAGCATTAGCCTCCTGGCTGCAGATGCAGCTCGCTGTTTTAATAACTGTCCTCAAATGATGAACTGACCCCGCTGTGTTTCCTGCTGAGAGTGCCCTTCACACCTCTGGATTATATTATGGATTATAAACCATGAGCACCTATCATACATTACATTATATCACACACACGCACACACACACACTCATGCTCGTGCACGCTGAACATCATGCTGCATTCAACTTTAAATCTTCAATTTAGTCTTAAAAAAACGAATCAGCTCAGTGAATCATCTTCATCCCAACATCAGCCTCATCTTCCTCTTTGCTTCTTATATTAAAGTATCAGATTCAACCTTCAGTCTACAGAACCGGAAATACTACAAACTCAGTATAGAATAATAACAACAATAATAATAATGATATAATAATAATAATAATAATAATAATAATAATAATAAGCCTGTTTGACTCAACTCGAGCACGAGGCTGTAATGGGACAATCAATATTTATTTACACTGAGTAAGAAATTAATCATGGATGTTAAAAAAGAACAAATCTTAAAGCTTTCAGTAAAAACAGAAACACGAGGTGAATGAACAGCCTGACTTCTGTCTCATTATTATTATTATTGTTTGTTATGATGAATCACTTCACAGGTTCAGACGGAGCTGGACTCACCGAGACAGTTCCTCCTATGTCCGGCTGTTCTGAGGGCGGATGGCGGCCTCCACAAAGCTCCTAAGAACTGCAGAATAAAAAGTGGGCAGAGGGAGAGGAGGACACACATTTAGATATATTTCATAGAAAGGTCTGATTTTAATCCGACACAGCTCCGTCGTCTCGTGGAGCTGCTGAAAAGATTCCCGGAGAAATCCCGGGATAAAACGCAAAGAGAGGCGAGAGACGGGTGGAGGCAGAGAGGGAGTGAAAGGAGACCTTATTGATTCTGCTCATCATATTTCACATCCTGTCTTATTTACAAAGATGCTCTGTGTGTTTGAAAAAAAAAACACACAACGAAGTCAAGCTCTGATTTAAGAGTTCAGGAACAGAGAAGATTCAGAGAATCGAAAATGTTTTTAACTGATCTGTAAATAATGATATTAAATACTATAGACCGGGACATAGAGTCATTACAGCCTGTAATAATAAGAATTATTATTATTATTATAATAAGACAAAACACGCTTTAAAATGAAGAAATCATCGAAAATAAGGAAAACATAAATTGAAATAATAAACAGGGCTGTTCGTTTAAATATTAGTGTTAAAGGAATGATCTCATACATTTAGTGGATTCATTTAACGAAGCACGAAAAGTTGGGACAAAAAAAGAAAGTAAAATAAAAACGGATTATTTTATTATCAAACTATTTTTGGCGTCTGTTCATTAAAAATGTGATTCACAATTTAAACTCAGAAAAAAAACAACCTAGAATTCAAACGGAGCAAATTAATATTCAAGTGAAGATTTAAAGAAGTCAGAAATATTGTTGAGCAGAAAATAGTCCCAGAAATATGAAAGTAAAGAAAAGCAAACAGCTGTTTTCCATCGAGCCCATAAATCAGTCCAGAGCGGCCCGAGAGAGAGCACTCATCCCGGGCTGCACTCGGTGCGACGGTCCGGTTGGATTCCCGGACACATCCAGCCGGTAACACACACATCCATCGTGCTCTGCACGCGCTGCTTAAAGGTGGATTTATTAGTAATGATCTAATATCCAGGCTGTAATCCTTGCTCTCCGTGCTGTTTCTTGGCGCCTCTTCTTTATTATTAACGCCTTAGAATAAAACACGAGTCCGCGCGCTGCTCCTGTTTCTGCTCGTGACAGCTTCTCCCAAACACATAAATCAAAGCAGGATCCCTCGACCTCCCGTACCAGCCTGCACCATCACCACCTCCACTACTACAACTACTCACACTACAACACTTGTATGTTCTTATTTATTCTCCCCTCCACGCACTCACGCACAGCGCGGCCTGCCGTCCATCCCAGCCGGCCTCCTCTTCCCTGAGTCTCCCCCCGCAGCCCCGCGGGTCAGCCGGAGATTTGGAGCTTCTGAGCACGAGTGGACTAGTCTAAAGTTGCCCAGAAAGTGATGCAGGGGCCGACTAGCTTAGCCAGCTAGCCCAGAGGCCGAGACAAAGGGAGGAGGCCGCCTCCAGAGCTCCAGAACAGCTGATGAGCCAAAATGAAGAGGAAGAGGAGGATGAGAGGGGGACTCATTGGAAGCAGTCTGTTTAAGCATCCTGAATCCAAAGCAAACCCTGAACAGTGTTTGACTGAAGAGAAAGTTTGAGAGAAATGATGGAGACAGCAGCAACAAAGTTGTGTCTGTGCAGAAGTGAAGAGCGTGAGCAGCAGGTTGAGACTCCAGGGAGAGAAGAGATGAAGGTGGAAATCACACAGTGACGTCACAGTGCAGTTTAAAGAGTTTGTGTTGGTCGAGATGATCCAGCTGCTGTGTTCACTCTGTGCTCAGCTTTCTCTGTTTGTGCACTTTTAGAAACTGAAACCCATTTAAAAGGTTCTTTGGAAAATGTTTTGTGTCATGGAAACTTTGTGTGGATGAAATAAAAGTTGAGACTTGATGTGTTTGTGTTCACTGTGCTCATGTTGTGGGGGGGGGGGGGTGCATGAATGTTTCTGCTGCAGCTTCATAAACTCTGCACACACTTATCTCTGTTCTTATCTCTGCCTGGTCTGCTGGAGCCGTCACCGACCTGCTCAGCCCCCCCCTCACCCCCCTCACCCCCCCTGTCTGGACTTTAACTGCCGTCCTGCTCAGAAGTCACTTTAAATGTTAGTTTGATTTCATCTTCTGAAATAACAGAAAAATGAATGTTAGATACGGGGTCAGACCTCGGTACAGCTCGAGGTTAGAGCAACACTCAAGCTGTGAGATATCAGCACAGAGCTCTCTAACAGTGACCTTTGACCCTGGAGGAGCCACAGCTCAGTGTTTTATGACTTCATCCCGGGAGCAGCTCGGAGGCTTCAGTCCTGCACGTTCTTTGAAGCTGAAGACAGAGATCTGGAGAAACTCTGACACACACGAACAGAACGATCGTCTCCTCGTGCAAATCTGGAGCTTCAAGCTGCCGTCACTCTCCGGTTTCTATATTTGGCACAAAGTTCAAACAGCTTTCATTTGAAGCAGGTTCTGCAGCTCCGGCTCAATCTGAGGACGCGCCTACATTTAGCTTTGCATTCAGCAAACACTGCACTGTGTACTTCAGACTGTGTGATCAGTCACGAGCTCGAGACGCTCAGAGACAAAAGGCTTCTCTGGATGTTTCTCTGAAGCTGAGCTGCAGACTGAGCACATTCAGATCCTCGCCGTGTGATTGGACAGGAGGCTGAAGCTGATGAAGAACAACAACCTGACCTCAAACAGCCATCTGTTGAACACATCCCCCCATGTGGATCCAATTTCCAGATTTGACGCCATTTACTGCAAACGCCACCGAGCTTCTGGCCTCTCACATTCTTCGTTTCTTATTTCACCTGAAGAAGAAGTTTGTCTCTCTGTGACTGCAGCACGCACACTGCTCCAGTCCTGTTCACAGTCAACTTCAACATGTCTCTCATGTGACTTCATGTTCAACAAATACAAATCCTCTGTCTCAGTGAACCTGGGTCCCGGCGAGTCCGGACCCTCAGCTCTGTGTTCAGCAGGTGGAAGCATCACCTCCTCGCCTCCTGCTCCCAGAGGGGGCCGTCCGTGTTTCAACAGAAGTAATGAGAGGAGCTTCTAACACTGTGACAGATATCATACAGTTAAACCATACAACACCCAGGGGCGTGGCATGGGTCCCCCTTTTAATTTGATTGGCCATCCCAAAGTCCACATCTGTGATTGGCTGTGTTAAGTTTCCGAGTGTAACTTACAGAAAGAGAGAAGGTTCAAAGATGAGCTGAGGAAGGCAGCAGCACTGTGCTGGACTCTGTTGGCCTCACAGCTCTCCATGTGTTGTTCAGCAGAGTGAGAAGTGAAGCATGACAGAGGAGATGGCATCATCTGTGATGTACATCCCCTTATTTTCTTCTTTCCATTCAGGCCTGTGAGATCCGAACAGATCTTCCACTTGTGAAGTCTGTAGCTCGTGGCTGTGGACACATAGCTGAGGCATTCCACTCAGCCTGCGTACAAAAGACCTATTTGACTCCAGTTTGGAACACATGAAGGCTTCAGCGTTTAGTTTCCACTCATGGAGCCATCATGTGTACTTTTACCAACAATGAGAGCTGAACTGTAAATCTCAGGCTTTCACTTCACGAGACTCTGTCCTCTATAAGAGGAGACGATATGACACCATGTTATTATTCATGAAAACAACAAAAACAAGCTGCAGCTGAAAAGATCGAGAACGGAGAAGTTTGAAAACATGCAGTTCCTCCAGTGTCCACTAGAGTCTGTCTCCTGCAGTGAGTCAGTCTCCATAGAGCTCTATGTTAAAATGTCCAACTTTACAGCTGCAGTTCCTTCAGTGTCCACTAGAGTCTGTCTCCTGCAGTGAGCCAGTCTCCATAGAGCTCTATGTTAAAATGTCCAACTTTACAGCTGCAGTTCCTCCAGTGTCCACTAGAGTCTGTCTCCTGCAGTGAGTCAGTCTCCATAGAGCTCTATGTTAAAATGTCCAACGTTACAGCTGCAGTTCCTCCAGTGTCCACTAGAGTCTGTCTCCTGCAGTGAGTCAGTCTCCATAGAGCTCTATGTCTGCTAGGTGTCCCTGACCTTTGACCTCTGGGTGGTGTTTGTAGATATCAGACTAATAATCTGTCTCTCTTTACTGGTCTGAGCTCCACTTTATACAAACACTCACAACTTTATTTATTTACATGTTAGCGACAGTTAGCAGCTAATCTGAGTCTGTGAGAACCACACGTAGCTGTTTGAGCTTTTTTTAGTCTGATGAATAACTCTGCTCGGCTCCCTCCTCAAATAGAACCTGACTCTGTGAGTCGGCCGCGACCACAGACCGTGTAGCTTTGATATGTTAGCGTTAGCTAAGCCCTCGCTCCTCTCCAGCTCCACCCTCTCGACCATATATGGTCACTGTGGGTTTCAAAAAACAACAACAGGGGAATTGCCAAAAAGTGAAGACTTGAAAAGGTGGAAGGCAAAGTGTGTTCCTCTGCACGCTGCACATCTATCTGATGTCCACAGGTGCACATTGTTCCTGTGTAGCATTCCTTGAACTTATCTGCTCTTATATCACAGCTTATCTTTAGCAGAGAGCCGACATGTCATCCTGTGCTGTGCCCCCTCCTCCTCCTCGCTGCAGGCAGGGTCACACACTCCCCCCGAGCCATCGCCCCCCGAGTCACCGTCCTGAACCACAAACTCCTGCAATCAGCGCCTTCCTTTGACGGAGAGTTAATCTTTATCAGAGATGCTAATCTTTAACCTCGCAGTCAAAGAAGGAAAGGCCTGACACCAGGAGAGAGAGAGAGGGAGGGAGGAGGGGCGAGTGAGGGGGGGTCACTCTGGCCTTTCTGCTCCTGGTCCATGAAAAGTGCCAACATCACCAAGTCTGAAGAACAGGGTGTGTGTGTGTGTGTGTCTCTGTGTGTGTGTGTCTGTGTGTGTGTGTGTGTGTGTGTGTCTCTGTGTGTGTGTGTGTCTCTGTGTGTGTGTGTCTGTGTGTGTCTGCGAGTGTGTGTGTGTGTGTGTGTGTGTGTGTGTGTGTGTGTGTGTTTGAGAGGAGCAGCTCATCTTTAGTTTGAACTTTGCTTGTTTTTAATAATCGTAGAAGGATGAAGGAACGTGTTCCTCAGACAGCAGATGAAACATGATCAGCAGTTTGATATTGATATATTGATATATTGATATCTGTATCTGTGGAGGGTTCACCTGGATATCTTGAGAACACGTGTGTGAAGCTGTCAGAGCATCCTTCAGAGGCTCAGTCTGTCAGCCAATCAGCAGCGTGCGCTCGCTGCAGGATGTTAGCAGCGTATCGTAGTAGTCTGTGGTTTGGCGTCGTCTTAAAGATGGATTTTGTTTGCGGCCTCATTACCCTGAGTGTTGAGCAACCTGCAGGAGTACAATGACCTGTATCCATTTCCAAACAGCACGCCGCTCTCCTGACACACGGACGCCAGTGATTGTAACACAATCAGGCCGGCGGCCTGTCGGAGCGGCCTCATGGAGCTCAGCCAGAGCTGTCAGCCTTTATACAGTGCCTCCGCCTCAGCCCGGCTGCCCCCTCCATTTTACTCTGATTGCTGTTGTGCCCGTAGTTTGTCAGTGATGTATGAAAAAATCAATTAACTCAGCGGCTGCGTTGGAGTCGCTGTGGCTTTTTTATGACTTTAAAGTCTGTATAGCCGGAAGTGGGAGAAAAACCACGGAGGTCAAGATCCAGGAGGAGCTGACACCCTGATCAGGATCTCCTGACCGGCGTGTGGTCGCTCCACGTGCAGGTATCATGGCGTGGACGGGTCTGTACTTACAGACATAAAGCTGCAGCACGTTCAGACCAAGAGGCCATGACCATCCAGGATGCAACTGAGGGTCAGTCGACTGGACCAATCACATCGCACATCCTTTCACTCTATTCCATCTGTATGTGGTCATTGTGTGTAATCGTGGATCCTGGTTGGTTCCAGGAGTGAGCGAGGAGCTGATGAAGCTGAGGAGCGTTCTGCACATTCACACAGAGGAAAGACTCCGCTCTGATGAAAACTAAAATGTGATCACAGACATAATGCAAATACAGAATATATTATTTTATGGACACAACGCATCACGTGATGATCTTATTATTAGAGTTTCATATGCAGAGCTCCTATTAAATGGACCTAAAGCTGCATCAGAGGGATTATTAATCATTCATTTGCTTTAAAGGAGATCTGTGTTTGAAGGTCCATTAGTGGATTTGTTTTGTGTTTGTGGTGGGGGGGAGGGGGTGCTGAGAGAGAGAGAGAGAGAGAGAGAGAGAGAGAGAGAGAGAGAGAGAGAGGAGGCGGCTTCTTGAGTAAGCAATCTTTTCACACTATCATAAATCACAGCGCGGCTAACATGCATCTTCTTTCTTTACACCTAGCCGTCAGGTCCCCATTCACTACGACTCACTCTACCGGTGTCTCTCTCTCTCTCTCACACACACACACACACACACACACACACACACACACACCTCTCTGCCCACTCCACAGCTCCTGCTAAACTTCTGCTTCAATGAGGTCGGAGAGACAGAAACAGAGCCACATGTTTGTTAGCATTCTGAGGCATCCGTCTGTAGTTTCCTTCACACACACACACACACACACACACACACACACACACACACACACACACACACACACAAACACACACACACTAGAGAGAGAGAGAGAAAAGTTTTTGGCCAGCACCAGAGGCTGCACGCGGGCACACCCCGGATGCCTCTGTGAGCTCGAGAGAGAGAGCCCATGCTCGGTCACACAGCAGATAATTAATGACATGTCTGGGAGGAGCGCGTGAGATGGGGACGCCTCGGGAACACACACCGGGACAGTGCGCGAGGAGCATCCCGGAGGACCTTACCTGCTCTGTGTCGGTGTTTCTCCTCCTGCTGGTGTCTTTTTTTCTCCTCTTGGATGCAGCTTGTTTGTGGACACGTGAGGAGACAGAAGACTCCAGAAAAGCTTGGATGAATTCTCTCTGCTTGTTGGTGCGTAATTACGCGCAGCCGCTTTGACAGATTTCCTTCTTAAGTCTGGAAAAAAACCAACTAATCCCGCATTTCTTCTTCTGTGTTAAAAATCTGGCTGTTCACTGGAGGTGAGATTATGAGGACGTCTCGACTACACGCTCCCTGCAGGCGCTTTCATGCCCCGTTTGGGAAAAGCCATAAATCTTGATCCCCGCCATAAATCTCCAACAATCAAAGCCGACCTACAGCACACAGCTGACGGGGACTGCTCGGTCTGGGGCTCGCGGTGCTTCTTTACCCTAAAAAACACACCGCGTGCGCGCGCTCACCCCCCCTCTCCGCATGTGCTGCAAAATCCTCCGTACAGAGGGGCCGCTGCGTGCCTGGCCAGCACCACTCTCAGGGCTCGCGCTTTTTTTCCTGCTACAGGCTCCACTGACACCTTCCACCGGCGCGAGCTCCTCTGCAGGGCCCTCAGAGCTGCACGAGCCTTTTCTCAGTCAGAGGTGTTGTGGAGAGCGCGTGACGCCGTGTGCTCCCGGGCTCTCCTGCTCTGTCTTTCTCCTTTGCTCTCCCAGGAGAGAGGAGCAGAGTCCTCCTGCTCTTCAGCCTCTTCTTCCTCACTCCTCTCCCCTCCTCCCTGACGCCTGCTCGCTCTGCTTCAAGCTAGCTCTGATTCTCTTTGTTGCTTTTACTAAATGTTCTGGATCTTTCCCTTCCACTGCCTTATAATTGCTTCATTGCTTTCTGCACAGATGACCTGATTGTCCCCCTCCTCTGCTCTTCCTCCTCTGCTCTTCCTCCTCTGCTCTTCCTCCTTGCTCTGACTTTTGGCTCGTTTTGGTGCAGGATGGGTTGACTGACACCATGAACTGTTCCTGAACCGGACTCTGGACTGACAGGCTGACAGGCCCGGGGAGTCTGTGAGGAGGACAAGGAGGAGGAGGCGAAGGGGGGTTCGGGTTCTTGTTCCTGTCCAATAGGGGAGTCTAGTGGAGGTGTGCACGGGGTGACCCGGCTGTCCGTCCCGGGCTGCGCCAGGCCAGATGTTGGTTATTACATGGAGTCAAACTGAGAGCGATCAGAGGAGAGGAAGGAGGAGAAGGAGGTCTGAGAGAGGAGAGGAAGAGGAGACATTCCGCTGAGATCTGACCCGCACGTCCGCACAGGGAGCACTTTAACCCGGGTTTGACTTCTTTACATCTCCAGGACAGAATGAAGCGTGCAGGCCGGCTCGAGCTCAGCTGCTTTCTGCTCACAAATCCACGTAGAAATCGTTTCAGACAAAGGTCGTTGGAAAGAAACACTCAGAGTTTCGTATGCATACAGTGAAGTCATGGAAAAGACTCCAAACAGACCCAACACACACACACACACACACACACACACACACACAGCTCACCGTGTTTTATAAACCTGCGTTCATAGGAGCAGAGACTTTATGGAGTGAAATGTTTCAGTGGCCCTGTTCTCGCGATATTAGACGATATGAAAGAGTCCAATTAAATTAATCTCAAACGTGCATTTGGCTTTGCTCTCTCTCTCTGTAGCTTTGTGCGTATTTGTGTTATCTACCCACGCGTATAGACACTGCAACAAACACACACACTGCCCCCCCCCCACACACACACACACAGAGGAGAGAGAGATAAAGGGAGAGGTCGAAGAGAGAGAGGAAGAGAGAAGTTCAATTTAACCGAAGCTGAGTCGTTATTTTTACTTTCTCTGCGCTTTGATAAAAGAAAGACAAAAGAGCTCGCGCGTGCTCTCGTCCTCGTGGAAACATTTCCGGCTCAGCAGCTGCTCTTATCAGTCTCGTGCATGCTGCTCCGCTGTCCGGTGGAAGAAGGTGAAAAAAGAAAGAAAGAAAAAAGGCGCTGCTCGCGGGCTCTGGATACGGTTACAACCGCTCATTTTTCACGCGCTCTGAATCACTGGCCTCGCGCGCAGACGATTATAAATTAGCGCCAGGCTTCTTATTGATTTATTTCCGAACGGGTAATCATCTCTCGCACGAGGAAGAGTCCCGGAAATACCTGGAGCACGAGCCTGGATATCTGCAGACTGTAAGGCATAAAAAAATAACAATAATAATAATAACGATAATAATAATAATAATAACGATAATAATAATAACGATAATGATAATAATAATAACGATAATAATAACGATAATAATAATAATAATAATAATAATGATAACGATAATAATAATAATAATAATCAGAGTGGTATCTTCGCTCGTGCTTCTGTCTTTAACGGTGTTCGCTCAGCTCTCTGTCGTTACTGTTGATTTAACTTCTTCACGTTATTTTCTCCTTCACTTAAATCTTTGGCTCGTTAACGTCCAGCTGCAATTTATGAGTCCGCGCGCGCCTCTGATTTATGTGACAAAGTGCTCTGCGCTCGTGGAGTTTCCCCCTCTCGACTTAAATGCAGCTTTGTTGGAGAGACTTGAAGCCTGGACGCGTTCGGCTGATCCTGCTCAAGGCGACAAGAAGCAGATTTTATGGATATTGGAACATTTTCACTTCCTCTAAAATCTCCCGTGCACGGAAGTCTTCGGATTTATTTGGTGTGTAACGGCCTCTCTTTGCATTTTTGCACAACGAGCCACCGATCACCGGAAATCTGCCAGAGCTGCTCATTCATAAAATGATGTTTTATAAAATGAGAATACAAAACCATTCCGCTCCTTTAAAAATATACAACAAATATTAGGATTTTTTTTTCATATGCTTTCCCCACGTGCTTGATTTTTTTTTATAGAAATACAAGTGAAGATAATAAACGGGTCTGCTCAGCTTCAATGAGATTTAAATCCTTCAGCTCGCGCCTGTTCACCGTGATGCACATTAACAATAACCTCACATTAAACTCATCAATTTATTATTTATGTAGCCTGAAATATAATTCTAAAAGATGCATCAAGAAATAAAATTAGAAACGACGTATAAATGCTCATCGCTCAGTTCGGTGTTTACATTAATGACGTCATTATTAGTTTTATGATTTGCTGTTTGTTTGAACATCAGATTTTTCAGTTCTCAGTGCAGTTTGAGCGTTTTGTGTTTTTTGTTCTTGCGTGGGCAGAGAACACAGAAGACAATATGGCTGCCTGTCCCTGCTTGTACTGAGTGGGAAGATGCGTCTTGTGTGGAGTCTCGTGCCTGGTCGCGTTTATGCGTGTTTGTGAGGCGCGTGGGTTTGCAGGGAACTCGTCTTTGACCGTGTGGAAAAAAAATACTTTGACTTTGATTTGTTTTGTGCACGCGGAAAGATTTAATTTAAGATCTTTAATTTAAATTAAAGTTAAACACGATTTTTAAATCTGCTGAGAATGAAGTTATCTGTAGAAAACATTCCGTGTTTTAGAGAGAAGAGAAACTTTCAATGATAGACTTGAGATCCTGTGAATATTCTCCGTTCTTCCTGAACACGGGTGCATGAAATGCAGGAACACATGAGTCCTCCTGCAGCTCGCTCCTGACTCACAAAGAGCTGAGAACGCTGCTTTTGTTCTGCAGCTAAACATTAATTTAGCCTGAAGTGTTGGAGGAGTGAAGCTGCAGAGTCATTCACTGATGAGTGTGTGTGTTGGAGTGTCAGGAGAGCACGCAGCTCTGTAAAAGGAGAGTGAAGCAGCACAATATGTATTTGTAGAGGGAGCTGAGATGCAGCGAGGCCTCGCAGGAGCGCTCACCCCTCCTCCCTCCTGCAGCTTTAATGGATGTCAAACAGAGCCTGATATCATTTCTCAACACCGATTCAAATATTTGAACTATTTCAGCTGCTCTGATGTGGAACTATCTCACACACAAACACACTCAGCAGTGGACACATGCCTGGATAAGATAAGATAAACCTGTGCACGCCGCCTGCTCCCTTCACAGGCTGACGGAGGACTATTTTATTCTTTGACTAATTTCTGAAGTCAGCTGTGCTCCCCTCTTTACTTCCACACTCCCTGAGCCTGCAGGCGCACCGAGAGGCGTGAGCAAATATCTCCTCCGCTCTTCCCCTGTCACACAAATCAGATATGAGGTCGAGATATACGCAGAGAAATATTTAAATATATATGAAAAAAGGCGGAAGGAGGTGCTGTCACTCCTCCTCTCCGTGTCCGTCCGCAGAAATGAGGCGGGATATTGTTTGTGACACAGCGGCGGACGAATACACATTTTGAAAAGAGCTGCTGCTGCCGTGATTCCGTGATGGGAGGACGCGGAGACGCTCTAATCTGGTTACACAGAAGTTTACACAGGTGTGGGGTTGGGAGGGGGGGGGGGGGGGGGTCAGCCCTGGTGATGTGGTTGTGGAATGATTCCGGGTGCACATCCACCCATCTATCCCTTATTATTATTATTATTATTATTATTGTTATTATTTAAATGAAGAAATGCTGTTTACATGAAGGGTTGTAATAAACAGTATGTGATGCATCATTGACTCTCCTCTTCTTCGCGCACTTTGCATATGTTACCTGCTGGCTGCACACCAAAACTCCAGCACACACACTGAGTTATGAGGTGAGCAGATTTAATTATGTTACTCAACGCAGCCCCTCCTCATCCACAGCACAATTATACACGCGCAATAGCAAAGGCTAAATATGTCTCTCCTCTGTTGTCTTCCACTGTCCTCGGGCTAAATGTGACTTAGAAACAGGATGTGAGCACAAATAAATAAATAAAAGAGGAGGGGATGAGCCCCTACATGTGTGCTTGTTCTTCTCCTCCATACTGGGAGAAAAAGAAGAATTCACGGTGAAAGATTTGAGCAAAGACAGAGACACTGAGTGCTGACATGAAAAATGGCGCTGAGCTCCATTCCAGCAGTCATCCAAAGAAAACATGAGAAACGAGCAGAGAGTCACAGCACAGTCTGCTCTATGCGTAAAGTTAACTGCACAACATTTAAACAGTGTTTCCGCTCGGACTCTGCGCAGGGACTTTGGTGACAGAAAAGCAGCTGGACTCTTTTCCAAACTCGTGCTGTTTGTCCCTGCAAAGCTCCTGTCCGAGCAGCACGCTCTTTAATGGCTGTAATTGAGTATAACGCAGGCCCTGACTGTGCACAGGGCGCTCTGGACTCGGACCTGCGTCTCTCACTGATCCTGACTCACACCTCCTGGCTGATGGATGAGACTCTACTCGCCGGCAGCTCCGTTTTATGAGATCTCATGGCGGCCGAGGCGTGCCCGGTGTGCCAGATTTAAACAAATCTCCTGTTAATTGGTCGCCGCAGTAATTCAAGACCCGGAGCTGCAGCCAGGAAGAGAGAAAAAAAAGAGAGAGAACACCCCGAGTAGTAATCAGGTGTGAAGGCGGAGGAGGGCATGGAGAGGGAGGAACATGCAGAGGAGCCGGAACAGGAGGAAGAGAACCAAGAGAGGAGCCCGCGGCGGCCGAGGCGAGACCTCCTCCTCTCCGTCTTCTTCCACCTCGTGCCGGTGTATCATCGCTCCAGCCACCGTCATTTTTTCTGCGGAGGAATCATGATTTATCGCGCGCGGCACCGTAAACAACAGCACTCCCTCACAAACACACAATGGCAGCCGCGGCCGCACGCTGACACCCTGCCTCACTATAAATCAAGAGAAGGAGCTGGCTGCGAGAGAACGAGGGGAGAGAGAGGGAGAGAGAGGGTGGACAGAGAGTCAGGCAGATAGAGAGAGATGTGGAGGCAGACACGAGCTGATGGGAGGAAGATGGAGGAGAATTTCCGCGTGCTTCTTAAAATATAAACAGCCATCGGCTAACGCTGCTCCCTCTCTCCCTCTCTCAGGCTCAGACCCATAAACAATGGCTGCTGATGATGATGATGGGTGGGGGGTGATGTGTAAACAACACGACAGCTACATGCACGATGAGAAAACAGGCAGAAAAGATGGGATTTGGGGGGCATATTTACCACGATGTGAGAATGATTCACTGAGAGGGATGCGGGCGCAGGCGGCGCAGCGGCGCAGGAGATGAGGAGGAGGAAGAAGGAGAAGAAGAGTTGTGGTGGTCTCCCCCCATGCAGTCCCCTTCCTTCCGCAATACTCACGGTGTCCACAACGACCCGCAAGACGCACACCCGTCCAAATTTGTTTTATTGCAGCTCCTTCTCTCTTTTCTCTTCCTCTCTCTCTTCGTTGGCGTTCCTCGGTGTCTCTTCTCTCCCCCTCTCTCTCTCTCTCTCTCTCCTCTCTCTCTCTCTCCCCCCTCTCTCCGCTGCTATAGGGGGGCTTGTATTTCTTTTTTTTGAAGGGACAGTTGAATTTCGACGTCACACACACACACACACCGGAGCAGCAGCTTGTCTTTGAGTTATTCCTGACGAATACATATCTGTTCTGCAACCTCTGCATTAATTATTTAATGAAGCACGTGACGTGGTGGTCGGGGCGGGGGGTGCAGGGGGTGCAGGGGGAGTGGGGTGTCTCTGTTTGTGGGACCCATCCGGACCATGCAAGAGGAGCAGCAGAAGTTAAAAAATGAGTGTAAAACAGCAGGAGAGCACCTGCGTTCACCTCTCAGCCTTTCACTGCCTGCTGAGTGAGTGTGTGTGTGTGTGTGTGTGTGTCAGAGAGTGTAAGGTGAAGCAGGTAGGCCTGACACACACACACACACACACACACACACAGCGATAAAAGATGATTGTCACAGACTGTGTTCGTAGAGAATAAACGGAGTGCTCGGCCCGGACTCCTTCTCGGTTATTCCTCACTGTCAGCTCCCCGTTAGTCGACAGAACAGAGGAGGGAAAAAGGGGAATTCCTCAGATTGTCCTGTTTTATATTCCAATGAATCACTTTCACCAGTTGGAAATATTCGATGATGACAAAGAGAAGAATATTTGTGTGCATCATAGAGGAGTTTATTTCTCATGCAAGCCGCGAAAATATGATTCAAACTTCAACGAGTAAAAAAAAAAGAGAAATTCAACCCGCCAAGTTGAGTTTAATAAACACATTTAAGTTACGCAAAGAATAAGGAGAGAAGAGTCAAACATCAAACATTTATTTGGATTTAATTTGGACTTTACGCGCGCCATCTTTCTTTTTTTATCCCATTCAAACTTTCCCTCGTTATTAATTTAGAAAGATTCATTGAGCAGAGAGAGAAGAGGCCAGGTAGGAGCACGAGCTGTAACACAGAGAGTTTGAGACAAAGAAAGAAGGAGTGAGGGGGGGAGACAAACCTCCCCCCGTCGCGAGGCCGCGCCGTGCAGGCCACCAACAATAGCCCGTTGGAGTCCTTTTGGCGCTCGGTCTCCCGGTTGGTTTCAGAGCTCGAGCCGCCTCCAGCAGAACAATGGAGCACGAGAGCTAACCTAGCTGCTAACGAGAAACACTTCAAGGTCAAACAATGAAGCAGTGCAGCCTGAAGAACTCTGCTGCCTGCAGGTATCTCAAAGTGTTCATCTCCGTTCTTCCTGTGACAGCCTGAAGAGGCAAATTAAACATGTGTGTTAAAAACACAGATGAAGATCTGAGCACAAAGTGTTTCTAAAAATACAAGAACGAGACATCAAAATAATGAGAAAATGTGAATCTATTATCAGCTCAACACTCGGCTGCTAATCTCAATATTTACTTTCCTTTTTATTCCGAGGCTCTTGAAGAAAACCACAAAGCCTGAGCCCTTCGGAAACCTGCAGCCCGCTTCCTCACTTTTTTACCCACAACGAGATCGAAATCAAACATTTGCGGTGGTGATGATGGCGTCTGTAATGACGGCCATAAATTATAGCAATCACAGTGTGAAACAACAGCTAAGATAAGTAGCAGCAGCAGCAGAGAGACCTGCAGCCGGCCTTACACAGCGCTGTGTGCAGAGTGGGCTCGCGCGCACGCACGCGGGGTTTATACGCACACATGATAAAGACAGAAAGAGACAAGGAGCTCCAACTGCATCTTCAGCATGCACGGAGGGAGACAAAGGAATGTCTCTGTGAGAAGAACAAACTCAAGACTCTCAAACGAGTCGAAATGACTCCAGAAAATGACGTGCACGTGCGTGTTCAGTTTCCAGTGATTCTGGGTATTTAAGACGTTATTCCAGGCTTTAAAAGCTAACATGTGAAGTGATGTTGGAGGTCTTTGGGGGTCTGTTGGTACGTGATGGATTAAGACAGGTAGATTCTCCTCCTCGTTAATAATTAAACTGCTTCGAATCAAAGACAGAAACTGAAAAATGTCGCTTTGTTCAAAGGGAGAAAGAGTCCTGTCAGAAAATCACACTTATTGTTCTTCTTATAATAGTCATTATTATTATAGTTATTATTGAGGCTAAAGTGACAGGGAAAGGCAGAAACATTTAGAGGGAGGAGGAGATTGATTTAGCAGCTCAAACATCTCTTCCTTTTACAGCGCCTCGTAAATCTGTCTCGAGACGGCAGCACGCGCACAACCGCTTTCTGAAATATAAAGCGTCTCCTGCGCGAGACGTGAGGTCTCCCCCCCCCCCCCCCCCCCCAGACAGTAAAGGGATCTCACCAGAGACATCCCCGGCCGAGCGGCCTCCCGAGCCGCCTGTAACCGCTGCTTATTGTTCTGTGTGTGTGATGAATGAAAGACCAATCAGGATCAATAACTAATAACACGTGAGGAATTAAAGACGTGCTAAAGGTATATTCAGGCGTGCACGCGCTCCCTATGCCCGTGTATCATTTGAAGGACACATGGTTGATACTGAAGTCAGTGTGTGTGCTTACAGTGCGTTTTAATGGGCTGCACGTGACAGGATCAATGACTGAGCTGAGCAACAATCTAAGTGTTCACAAAGCTGCGCGAGCCCGCTGAGCTGCAGATCAATGACACTTTATATTTGACACTTTTATCATCCTCGCGCCTCTTTATGCTGATCTGTGAGTTCTAACAGCTGATTGGTGGATGACAGTTTACCTGCGCAGGTGAAGAAGAGGGAATAAAGTGACTGAATGATTTGATACGTTGATGCTGGATGAACATCCCAGTGCACAGAGAAACATGTAATGAAAGAAACAAAAAGGCCGTAATTGTATTTTTTGCGTGTTTGAATTTTGCACTCAATATGTGAATGTTTTTTTTGTTTTTTGTTTTTTTTAATTAAATTATTTCTTATTACCATTTAAAATACATGGAATAAAAAGGCGGGATTTCTGTCCCATATGTCAAATATTTGTTGTGTTGTTATTTTTATTAAAGACCGGAGAGATGTTACGATGATGATGATTATTATTATTATTATTATTATTATTATTATTATTATTGTGAGTATTATTACATCAGACCAGCGCGTGCACACATTCGTGTTGATGATGTAAGAGCAGGATGTCACGCGGTTATTGATAAGTAAAAAGGTAAAGAGGGGCAGACGGTTTGTTTCATACTCTGACTCCATGCTCCTCCATCAGTCAGGCCGAGTCATCACTCACATGGAGCGGATAGAAAAGCTGAACGGGACCGTCACACGGTGGGCCTGCTGGGGGAATCATCATCCTGCAGCAGGACTGAAACACTCCCATATTTAAGAGCCATTCGCTGTTTGTCCTCTCTGTGTTGTTCGGGACATTTAACAGGTCAGGCAGCTTGGGTTGCCAGGTTGGTCCCAGCTGAAGATCTGGTGCAATGAAATTAAAAATAATAAAGATAAAGTTCATTTGACATATTTCATGTGACAAAAGAAAGAAATGTATTGGTGCTTTAAAGCGTGACGTTAAAGATCATCTCCCGTCTGCTTCCTGGATGATTATCAAATAAAAGTAACGGAGCAGTTTCCAGTTTTCAAATCCGTCTTCTTTCTGCAGGAGACATATTTTATGATTTGATTCCGTTGATTACTAACTCTATAATTTACTGCAGATTAATTCAACAGCACACCGGCCTGAAACAAAAAGCATGCTGATGTGTTGAGACTTGGCACTCATTATTGGCTCTCTATTTAAAATACTTAATACACGTCTACTTTTAAATAGCTCTCTCTCTCTGCAGTAGTAAAAGCCTGGCAGCCATATATCTCTCGTGACGACCTCCTCCTGCAGCCCGCGCGCCTGCACCGTGACCTCCCCGGCTCCTCGCGCTCTCCAGAATAATAAATTTCTCGGGCAAAGCGGCTGCAACGAGCGCGAGGAAAAAAAAGAGGGGGAGGAAAAAAAAAAAAAGAAAAAGAAAAACGCGCGGGGCGATTTGTCTGGCAATTAGCAAACCACCGCGAGACTCCCCGGGCCAAAGACAGAGAAGTTTCTGAATGTGTGTGTGAGAGTGTGTGCATGCTCTCTCTCACACACACACACACACACACACACACTGATGAGTCAAATTTGGTGTGTGAGTTTTGAACATGCGTGTCACAGTGTGTGTGTGCACGTGCAGCTTCCTGTGTAAATGTGCTGTTGAAACATCAGCTCTGCACACAGACGGAGGACTCCGCTCACACTGCAGCGTGTTTCATTCCTCCCTTCACAGTTATTTTACTGCTGATCCCTGTGAGGTCACACACATCAGGACCGCCTTTAAACACACACACACACACACACACACACACACACACACACACACACACACACACACACACACACACACACACACACACACACACACACACACACACACACACACACACACACACACACACACACACAAAGAGCTGCAGCAGTGCTTTTAATCAACCTGCTCAAATTAGATTCACTCCATTTCATTTGCTGAGAAACGTTCTAAACTGCAGCTCAGTGTTTCTGTATGAAGTGCTGAACACATCATACACACCACGTGTTCACAGAGTCAGTTACAAACCTTCAAAGAACTTGCTCTACGACTGATTATCACACAGCAATAATAAACACAATCAGTTTTTAATCTGCACCCAGACATCCAGACGACCTTCCACATGATCCACTCAACTTCCCTTTTTGATTTCATCTGCAGCTTCACACATTGGATGTGTGAAGACGATGAGAGAGAAACCCTGAAGAGACGCGGGGCTCATGATGGGGCTCAGGTATGTTCCATGTTGTTGCACCTGATCTTAAAGCCTGTGAACAGCACGTTGAAGACGTGTGTGACGAAGAGGAGCCGCCTCACAAAGCAGCTGCAGAGCACCACGCTGCTGTGCGTGTTGCTGCTCATCACCACAGAGCATGATGAAACACTGAGCATGATGAATATGAGAAAACACACAGCCTCATCCCGGGCATTAAGGTCCAGACGAGCCAGACTTCACATGCTGCATCACGTGGGACCAGCTCTGTTTAAGTTGGTCAGGACTTCACGCTGTCATCCTTTCCTCCTCTCAAGTCAGTGTCAATAACAGGACTTCACCCGCTCACATGGTGACTCTCCTCTGCCTCCCTTCCTGTGGAGAGCAGACCAGCTCGCAGCCCTTCCTCCTGTTTGGCTGTTGTGAAGAGGTGGACATGCAGGACAGCTCAGGTGAGCTCCCACACGGCACACGACTGTCACCATGATGAGAGGAGAAGGAGAACGCCTGCACGGCAGGTGAGGATGGAAGACGAACGCCCCACAATGTCACCGTAAACCAACACATCCACATCCAGCGAGTCACAGGCCCAGATGTGGACAAACAGCTGGATCACTGTAGAGCATGGGACCAGAGAAACTAACTCTAACCTTTAATGGACTCCACACACACACACACACACACACACACACACACACACACACACACTACCTGAAATTGGATCCATTTGGTGAGAAGGTAACATTTGGGTAGTAATGATTTGAAACATGTCCTGAAGTGACCTTTGACCTTTCTGCTGATGCTGGATGACAGTATTAGCAGCTCTGCACACTGATGAAGCTTTATTCAGCTCAGAGGAGGAACATGTGCAGCTCAGACAGGAAGTCTGAACATTCACAGGAAACTATCACACACACACACACACACACACACACACACACACACACACACACACACACACACACACACACACACACACACAGTCTCCTCCCATAACAGCACCGCTCACACCTGCTGGCTGCAGAGACCATCACAAGTCACTGATCCGTTGTTTCATCGCTGACATTAGAACGTCTGTGTGTGTGTGCGTGCGTGCGTGTGTGTGTGTGTGAGATATGACTCTGTTTTTGTTTTAGTCCTAAAAGGAGAGTCGGGGTCAAGAGGTCACAAATTCTACTTTGTGTTTCACAAATGAAGAGAAGCTCAGCATGTTTCTCTGCTCAGTAACTTCACACTCACACTCTTCATCTACAGTGGGTTTACCTGGAGCACTCTGATTGGTTAGTTCAGTTCCAGAGGAAACGGAAGTGTTATTGTGAAGCTTGTTTAGACAGAACAGAAACGTGTCCACCGACCAGCTCCACCGTACACGCAGGCATCAGCCAATCACAGGCCCCGTAACAAACAGCTCGGGAAGCTAACAGCTGGATATTATTTTCCCCACGTCACGCTCAAAACAAACACGAAGCACAAACACCTGAACCACGTGACCCTCCTTAAAGATGAGAGGGTGAAAACGCGTCCGAACCTCGTGCAGCTTCATGCGGGGTGGTACAGGTGTGCAGCGGGATCGCGCGCGTGTCTCTGCAAAGCTATAAAACAATAGGACTGGCGCCGAGCCACCTGCATGCTTTTATATCCGGTTTGCGACAGGTGAGTGGAAAACTCGCCTTCAAAATAAAAGCCCCAAAGCATCAAGAAAGTTGAAACTTCCGAGTTAATAAAGTTTCAGATCAAAGGTGTTCATGATGTTTTCACACTTTAAACATGTAATTTACACCAAACTACATTATTCAAATATGACTCATAATAATCATTAACGATGTCTTTAACAAATATGATCTAAGAGGTTAGAGTGAAGTTAAGACTTCTATTTATTTTATTTAAATTATATTTAAATATTTTTCACATGTTGACTTTTTGTTTTTGTCAGAGTGAGTTATATATTACTGATGTATTATTGTATATGTATTATTGATTTAATAAGTGTTGATAATATGTTGTTGATGCAATAGAAGAAACTGTTTAATGATATAAATATCATCAATAAAAAACAAAACCCTGGAAATTAACCTGGACAGGTGGAATATTCAATTAAACAAATTAACATATGATGAATAATAAAATTGCTGCACTGTGCGGTGACGTCATCATCTGTGATCCCATTGGTTAATTTTTACCGCATTCTACGTCAGGTGAACACCTCCACCTGTCCAACCAGGAAGTTTATTTATAGACCTTATATGGAAGACGCCAAAATCCAAGATGGCGCTGATTGGGCCCGGAGGAGCTGTGCAGTGATTTTAGTCAAACTTCTTCTTTTTCTTGTCTGTGATTAAAGTGCTCATTTATTCAAGTCAAACTTCTGGAGAAGTGGACAATGAAGACATTTTGTTTCTGAGGAGATAACGCGACTTCCGTTCATCCAACCAGCTGATCCGGACCCGAGGAAAACCCGGACCGGAATCTGGAAACCCCCACGTGAGTTCAACCTGTTTTCCTTCACTTCTTATTGTGTTGAAGTCTCTGAAGCTGCAGGGAGGGAGGTGGTCTCTGAAGCTGCAGGGAGGGAGGTGGTCTCTGAAGCTGCAGGGAGGGAGGTGGTCTCTGAAGCTGCAGGGAGGGAGGTGGTCTCTGAAGCTGCAGGGAGGGAGGTGGTCTCTGAAGCTGCAGGGAGGGAGGTGGTCTCTGAAGCTGCAGGGAGGGAGGTGGTCTGTGCTGCAGGTTTGAAGGGGTGCACTTGTTTGTTTCATGATGAACTTTTTGTGTTCATGATCGAAGAGAATCGTTCATTGTTCGTTTTCTGAGCTGACGTCAATAAAACAGTCTCAGTGCAATACTGACTCTCCACGTCATAACGCACACCTGAGACCTCCACCTGTCCTCTAAGCCCCTCCCACCCACACTCTGACAAACTGCAGGACATGCACGCTCTGTGAACATTCAGACAGAATGAGATTCTTTATTTGTAAAGCTGCTGAACATTTACAGATCAGGACTTCATCTCCTGCCACGTCAGAGCATCAGTGATGACTCTGTTCATTCACACTGACATTAAAGACACTTCGCCTGTATCTGTGCAGAGACTGAGTCATGGTCACGTGTGTGTGCTACATGTTCAACAGTTACAGCACGTGGGAAACACTTTAATAATACTAACCTGAGCCTTTTCTCATGTCATCCCTTTGATTAATCAGTGCTCACACGCACACACACACACACACACACACACACACACACACACACACACACACACACACACACACACACATATACACACACACACACACACACATACACACACACACACACACACACACGCACGCACACACACACACACACACACACACACACACACACACACATATACACACACACACACACACACACACACACACACACTCCTCCAGCTGCAGGTCAGGTTACCAGGCCGGAAAATGACCAGCAACCACCAGACAGTAAATAATGGTGGCTGCAGCTCTCTGATTGGCTGGAGATCATCTGTTGTGTTTTATTCAGGAGATTCTTGTTGGCTGCTTTTCATCACACATGTTTGACTAACTCTCTGCTTTAAAAGGTTCAGCTCAGCAGCTTTTGAGCAGCCAATCAGAAGCTCACACAGTTTGCATGTTGTATATTTTATACACTCTTTTTAAAGGTCCTGTGCAGCTTCGTCTTCCTGTTTTTATATCCACAGTATGTTAAATTACACTGTTGTCATTACACTGAGCTCAGTGAGTCCAAATACAGCACAATATGTTCTGCTCCCTCTGACCCCTCACTCTAAATCAAACTCTGTGTCAGTGTGCTAAAAGCTGCAGCTTCACACAAATCCTCTTCCTGTGTTGGTGGAAGTCTTTAAAATCTCTACATGTCAGCCTCACGTATCAACACACAACCTGTGCTTTACTTTGTGATTCAGTCCGTTGTGGCCTGTATGTGACCCCTGCCCAGGTGGCTCTCGTACCCCTCTGTCTGTGGGAGCGGAGATAGCCCCGCCGTGCCCCCGGGTTACAGTGCCCTGAACTCGGCCTGTTATGACTAAGTGGCCCGGGGGCTCCTGAGGTCTGGGAATGTCCGAGGGAGCGGAGGGTCCAGCAGCCCTGCGAGGTCAAGGGGGGAGCAGGAGTTGGGGTGTGAGCGCGGGTCAGCCTCTGGCTTCAGAGCCAGTGGAGCTCATCGGTCAGAGGAACGTGTCCCCTGTTTGAACCCTCTGCGGCCGCAGCTTGGCCACTCCACTGCCCTGCATGACCATTGATTTCCCCTCCTTCGCCTCTGCTTCATTCTCCCTCTTTCTCTCCCTCGATACCCAGCGCTTATATTTCTCTCATTTGTTCCTCTCACTTCTCCACGCATCGTATCACGCCACGGCTGCATCCCCACGAGAGGCCGCGAGCCCCCCTCCTCCAGAACCGCTGCCCCGGTCTATTTCTAATCCCGGGCAGATTGATTTCTGTCGGGGTCAAACAGGAGTGAGTGGCTTCCTGAGGCCGCTGCTGCTCGCCTCAGCAGATCGCAGAAGCCTGAGCGCGCGCGGCGACCAGCGATCGTTCGCAGTTCATTTGGAAAACTGCGCAGATCGTTTGTTTTCCAGCTAAATTGTTTTGGAGCGCAACCGAGAGAGTATCCATTAACCAGCAACCCCCCATCACTTCTTTTAATTTTTCTCTTTCACCTCCCTCCTCCCCTGCATCCCTCTCTAATTCAACGCAGTATTATTCATATGTGTGCACCTGGAAGACACACACACACACACACACGTGTGCAACAGTATCTCATTAAAATGTGTTGGCCTAAACCTCAGCAACACTTTATAACCAGTGAAACACAGCCGAGAGAGAAAGCGCATAATAAGCTCCGGGTGGTGAACCAGGAATTATTCACGGAGACAATTCTGTCATAAATTAGCTGCAGTGTTTCTGAACTCGTACAACCATTTACAGTGGGCTACATACACAGTGTTATCCAATTACATCACAGGACCCCCCCCCCCCCTCTCCCAAAATAACTAATACAAAAACACATTCAGCAAAATCCACATTATCCAAATAAAATATCAAACGTCATCAGATCCAGCAGCCTGTGAAATACCAACAGACGCAGAAGTGACAGCAGCTCAGCAAACGGGGACGGAAACAGTTGCACAAACTTGGGAGAAAACAACACAGGCCCGTCATTATGCGCGCGCGCTCGCACACACACACACACACACACACCTAGCACAAACCAAAAGTCCCTGCTAAAATCAAAGCCCTCGCGGCCATAAATGCCCCCTCCGCCTGACCTCGCCAAATGCGCAGGGGCAATAAAACCATAAAAACGCCACCGAGGCATCAGACACTTGAGCAGAGGGACAGTGTGAGGAGACAAAATGAAGTTTCCAGGCCTCTTACCTTGAGCAGCACGTGAGGCGACCTGCGGGCCATCTTCCTCCGCGCGCTGGCGGCTCTCTGACTGTTTGTTGGAGTCTTTAGAAGGATTTTCTTCTTTCAATGACGAAGAACAAGTTTTTTTTTTCCTATAGTAGGAGACTTGTGGGGTGTAAAAAATAGCTTTCTGATGGGTGGGAAGGGGAGGTATGTGAATGAGTGTTTATGTGTGTGTGTGTCTGTGTGTGTGTGTGTGTGTGTGTGTGTGTGAGAGAGAGAGAGAGGGGGGGGGGGGATTTCCAAGTGTCTTCCAAGACGTCTTCTTCTCCTCCTCCTGTGTCTGTCTCTCTCTCCTGGCAGAAGGGGTCTTGTGTGTGGCTGCCGGATGACAATAGAGCAGAAGAAGAAGAAGAAGTGTTTAAAGAAGAACAAGTGATTAATGATTTCTTCTTGTATAATTCTCGCATTTTTCTTGAGGTGCCGTCCCCTCTGTCCTGTCCACGAAATAATGGCGGTGAACTTTTTTAGAGGGGGGGGGGGGGGGGGAGTGGGCATCCTCACAAAAATCAGCTCCCATTCACAGAAGCAGCAGAAGGCCGCGGCTGATAAAGGAGGCGAAAAAAGAATAAGGATTCCTTATTGTGCACGTGTCACATCGCGCGCAAATTCATTTATTTCACCTTGGACTGCCGGTGCTCAGGGGCTTCGTGTGTGTGTGTGTGTGTGTGTGTGTGTGTGTGTGTGTGTGTGTGTGGGTGTGTGTGTGTGTGTGTGTGTGTGAATATTGGGTTGGGGGAGTCTTTGTAGATGCTCTAATATAGGACAATTGGTGGCAGAAATAACAGCATATGGTCACAAACATCTTATGCCCCGGGGTGTGTGTGTGTAGGATCAGGCTATTACAACTTATATATATATAAATATATAGTGTGTGTGTGTGTGTGTTTGTCCAGCTGGACATGAGTGCGCTTTGTGCAGAGAGAATACTTTGTGCTGTATGGAGCAGAGCTGTTAATAAGAAAAACAAGGAAAATAGATTTTTGCAGTTATGAAACAGCGAAATGTTTTAAAATGTATGTAGGCTTGTTTTGTGCACTGAGCGCGCGTGTGTGTGTGTGTGTGTGTGTGTGTGTGTGTGTGTGTGTGCATACAGTTTGATAGGAGGGAGGCTTTGCGCTGGGGGAGCCTTTCATAAACAGGAAGAAAACAGATAAATGGGCAGGGGGAGTCTCTGTGGCAAGAGGCCCAGGGAGAAATCAACCAACAAGTAATAGGGAATCTTCTCTGGGCCGAGGAATACGAGCGGACCAATTTGGGGGGCACACTTTTTTTGTTTAAAGTTCATCGAGAGGAATGCTATTTTCTCGCTCTCCCCCTCTCGTGCTCTATATTTTTCGATACCTGCTCTAAGAAAAGAAAATGAAAATTAATACGGGAGCCGCGCCTTACAAAAGAAGCCATTCGTCTTGTTGATTATCTATTTGGTTGTCAGGGTTTGAGCTATGGCGCCGGCCCGCTCCCTTTTTGTAATATATAAAAAATAAAACACACATGCGCGTGCAGCCTCGCTCCAGAAAACACTGATAGGAGGGAAAAAAAGTGTTGTGCAAGAATTCCACTCATTAAAGCATTAAAAGAGCACGAACCGAGAAACTATTTAACGGGTTTTTTTTCTTCCTCTGCAGAACAAGAAGGAGGGGGGGCATCCTGTGTGTCAGGCCGGTGCAGGCGCGTGTGAGCAGCCGTTAAATTAACGGGAGAACGAGAGTGAAACGGAGGGACGGTTTGTGATTTAAAACGAGATTACAGGACGTAATGTACCAAGATCACTCAGGGCCGGGACAGATTAATCATCGCAGGCTGCTGATTCCTGCAGACAGGTCGCGGTGCGTTTGTAGGCACAAAAAAAACCAGTGAAATTAAATACAATTATTTGTTGTGTGCACGCGAGAGCGCGCGAACGCATGCTTTACACACACACACACATTTTAAAGTACAAAGAGGAGAGAGCTGCAGAAAATAATTCTTCTGGTTTAAAAGTGCTGCTTTTTTTTTTTTTTGAACATTTTTAAACAGGAACAAAAAAATGCGTAATTCAAACACTTGATTGGATCATCACGAGGTTCAGACAGGAGGAGAACAAGAAGCAACCCGGAATAGGAGAGCTTTCTTTTGAACCATTTATTTAAATTTCTATGAACTATTTACAAATCACAGGAAGACAGTGAGGAGGCAGAAGCAGAGAGAGGAGGAGGTCACACATGTTCAATAACACCGTCATCATCATCATCATCATCATAGAAACGGATCTTTGGAATGTAAATAAAATAACATCAATAAAAACACTTGGAGAATAAAATCTCTAAAGAGGTGTCAGAACAGAGGAGAGGAGGAGTGTGCGCATTTCATGAGCCAGCAAACAGACAAAGAAGAAAACATTCAGACATGCAGGAAACGTCTCCGGACACAAACAAGAGCTTCCAATTAAATTACATCTGCTCCTTAAAAAAGACACGAAGAAGAAAGAGAAGAGCGCGTTTATCGTATTGCAGGTAATAATTATAATAATCATTTTAATAATAAGTCGTCACACAATTTAAAAAAATATAAAAGCTCGAAAAGCTGTCACTTCATTTCACGAGCAGGAGAGAAAACAAAGAGATAAAAATATATTTATAGAACTGAGGTAATAGGTAGTACATTGTATAGTGCTGCGTTTAGAACGTCTTCTACTTGTACCAGGACTTGGCTTTGGATATTATTGTGTGCAGGCAGGAGGAGAGCTCAGCCTGTCAGTCCGCTCACATCCACAACACCAAATGAACAATCATCGGACCTTCTCTTTACAATCAACACTGAATTCAAAAAGAACCAAAAACAGAAACAACAACAACAACATGGCGTCTGTGTGGCGCGCTCCGCGGGTTACATTAGCAGGTTAACATAGGAGCGTGTTTGTGGGAGAATACTGCTCGTGACGAAACGATGCTTCCATTTATTACACGCGCGTGTTTGTGGGGTCGGAGGGGTGCAGGTTTTTGGGGAGGGGGGTAATGGGCAGATCCGCGGTTCACCCCTTTGCTTTGTACCCGCAGAGTAAACATGACAAATGGGAGCAGAGTTTGGCGTGATTAAAGATGAAAACGAGGATCCATCTTCAGAGAAATAAAAGAGGAAGAAATACACGCGCGCGGGCACATAATCCTCAGCCTGCATAGAGAGAGGGAGAGAGAGAGAGAGAGAGAGAGAGGGAGAGAGAGAGAGAGAGGGAGAGAGAGAGAGAGAGAGAGAGGGGGAGAGAGAGAGAGAGAGAGGGAGGTATAAAAAGACAGAGCTATAAAAGGCAGAGAGAGATTTGATGACAGAAGCAGAGAAGCTGTAGCATCGTTTTCTTTCAGTCTCCTTCTTTTGTTCTTTTCATATTTTTATGAATGAGAGAGTCTCCCCCTCCACCCCTCCCACGTCATCACGTCATATTATTATAGTGTGTATATTATCAGCATAGATCAGGGCCGAGCATCCCTCCCTCCACAGCAAAGCCTTTAATCCGGTCCAAAGTGCGGGCTCCGGTGGTTACAAGCGTCGGCGTTCAGTTTCGAATCAGGGAGGGACACAAAGTGAGCCAGAGAACCGGGCTGTTTACCGGGCTGTTTACCGGGCTGTTACCAGGCTGTTACCGGGCTGTTACCGGGCTATAGCGGCCCGGAGCGGCTCTGGGAGTTTGTGTTGCTGCTGTTGGAGGCGGAGCGGACCTTGGTGTTGGGCAGCTTGTGGTCCTTCTTCCACTTCATCCTCCGGTTCTGGAACCAGATCTTGATCTGCCGTTCCGACAGACAGAGCGTGTGCGCGATCTCCACTCTGCGCCTGCGCGTCAGGTACCGGTTGTAGTGGAACTCCTTCTCCAGCTCCAGAACCTGCTGGCGCGTGTAGGCCGTCCGCGAGCGTTTCGGTTCTCCCCCCGTGTAGTTTGGGTTCACTGAGGAGAAGAGTGAGGGTGAAGGTGAAAATGTACAACAAGCACAGTCAAATCTGTATGTAGCTGATATCTCATTATTCTTGTCAATCTAATTATTATTCTAATTCTTTTTATAAAGGGACTTCAGTGTTCCCATTAGTGTTACTCGTGCTACTAAAACTGCTGATAATCAAATATTACAAGCTTCTATAAAATGATGTCAGCAGTAAAAACAATCAGAGCTGATTGGCTGTATTAAAAAACAACATTTTAAATATTTTTAAATGGTGAACATTAAATGAACAGGAACGCGCTTTTTCTTAAAGAATGTGATTTCACATCTAACAGTGGGACACAAGAAATAAATGTAAAAAGGATCCAACTAAAAACACTCTGACGTGTCGCGAGCCCTCCGAGGAGCCGCTGAGAGGAGCACAAAATGGCTGTAACCTTGGCAGAGCGTGACGCTGCTCTCCTCTCGTGGACTCTCGGTGTTCTTCACACCTTCACTTTCCACGGACTCAGTGAAAATCTGACGCTTTGAGTCTCTTCACAGAACACATGTTGTCAGGTGTCACTTCAGGCCCTGCGGCGGTGTGAATCCTCCCCGCACAGCCGGCTCTGACGCTGGTGTCCAAATGTTGTGATTTGAGGGCACATCGAGGCCACGTCGTCCTGACACGTTCACGCGTGGAAATATAGAAGCGTAAAGAAAGCAACAGGAGAGGCGAGCTAAAGGAGCAGGTCTCTTTTCTTTGTCAGAGCAGTGATGGCAGCCGTGTGTGTGAGGTGGAGGGGAGGCACTGAATGGCCGCCTGGGTAATGATTCAACAAATCCTAGAAACTCGAACCCGAGTGCAGCAGCCCAACATCTATACCTAACGCTGTTTTAAAAACAGAGGAGAGCGTTTCCTCCCGAGGAAACGGCTCAAAACGTCACACCGACTTTGTGATAGTGACATTTCGTCGCCGCGCAAAAACGCGCCCCAGTTCTCCCAGTACGCAGAAGGCTGTGAGTGTAATATAGGATCACAGAGAGGCCATAACAGAGTGAAGCTGCTCGGCTCTGCATTAGTGTTTTACGGCCGACTCCATAAACATGAATATTTCAGCTGCCATAAAACTTTCCCTCCTCTGAACAACGAGAGGGGAAGGAAGGCTCGACAGAGTAAAGTACACCGTTTACACAAGCACACCACTTAAAATCAAATTACAGAAGCATAAAATCTAAGTTATGGGCTCGACTGAGTTGTCATAAGGCGAAGAATCCGAGCAGACGAGCCGGAGATCGGACTTCAAAAGGCACCTCAGCGGAGAGGTGTAATAAAAATTTATGGAGGGTGTAATTATATTGGCCCTGCAAACAGACGATCGTAAATCTTGACCCAAGGGCTACTCGTGTTCTTGTTGCAGAAACAGGGAGGGGAAGCCGTAGATCCTGACGGTGGACACCTAGCTGAGCGCACAAAGGCAGCGAGGCAGAGAGGGGAGAGAGAGGAACAAGTTAGCATGCTCACTCACCGATGTTTACATGGACTTTCTTCATCCACGGGTACACCACCGGGTCCTTACGGGTGCTGGAGGGGGACGAAGTGCTTTGGCTGTGGGGCGTTTGTCCGCAGGATGGAGGAGGAGGCGGGCTGGGTGTCACCGAGTCGCAGCGGTGGCTCTGCTCCGGGACGGGGGTGGGCTGCAGCCCGGCCGGGGGGAGAACGTGACCCCGCGGGGACATCACCACCGAGGCGGGCTGCCCACCACGCTGGCACTGCGTGTAGGGCGGCTCGGCTCGCGGCGGCGGCGGCTGCTGCTGCTGCGGGTGATTGGTCTGGAGGTGCGCGTGGTGCTGGTGATGGTAGAGAGAGTCCGGCTGGAAGGCGGCGGGCTCCTGCCGCTGGGAGCTGTAGTAGTCCGGAGAGTGGCTGGGCAGATAGTCGCTCTGAGAGTACTCCTCGCACGGGGGGAACTTGGGGTCCACATAGTTGGAGTTGATCAAATAGGAGCTCATGGCCATTAATTTCACTCTTTTTGTGGAATTGCACCTACTCTGAAAATATATAACTAAAATTTATATCTCATCCCTTTACTCTTCGCTTATTCCTGTTCCGTTGAACCCTCCTACTTTTCTGTCAAGTGAACAAAGTTAAGAAGCCACGTGACTGCAGCCGGCCAATGGCGCGCCTCCAGGACGGACCCCGGATAAGGAAATGGGATTAAGCATATACGGCCCCCGCACGCGCATCATCATATGGCCTCAGTTTGTGGGCATTCAATACTTTCCCCTCTCGCGCCCCAGCTCTCATGTTTTACGCACGTCGTTTTAAAGAAGCCAGATAATCACAACAATAACACGAAGCATCGCGCGCGCACGGACACGCACGAGCAGGAGAGTACAGTGCAGATGACAAGTCCTCCCTTATTGCAAAGCCTTTCCCCCGTCAGGCTGCAGCTTCTCACAGGAAAAAAAAAGAAAGCAAACAGAAAAAAGAAAGCGCTCGCGGGGATTTAAAGTGGCGCCTGAACCTCCCTCTCTGTGTGTATATTTGGGAGTGTGTGTGTGTGTATATATTTGGGTGTGTGTACTGAAGGGCTTGCCAGAGCCTCTCTCCTTTTTTTCTTCTTCTTCTTCTTCTGTTCTTTCCAAATGGCTAATAACGGGAGTGGGAGCGCGGCCACCCAGCAGCTCCGTGTGTGTCAGAGATAAATCTGGCTTGTTTAGGATCGATAGAAAATTCATCAACTAATTCAGGTTACACGCTCTCCTAAATCACCAGCAGACCTTTGCGTTAGGAACCAGCACCTTTTGAGTCCAGCACGCGCACACTCCACATTTAAACTCCCCTCGCATGTTAACTGAGCCTCACACTGGCTCAGCTCGGCTTTGCATGAATAAACAGAATTATTTCCCTCCAGATTCCGAAACGAACATCTCGAGAATAACAAGTCCAGCAGCAGCTTCCACGCTGCTCGGCTGCGTTTGCCCTTCAGCTGCGAGATAAAGAAGCGCTTTGTTTTTAGCCCTGAACAGATTCTCACCATACACACACACAAGCTGCTCACACCGTTCACAGCTTCGTTTTTACCGTGTCAAATAAAATCACACCACCAAAGGCCTTCAGCTCTTTAACACACAGCAGAAGCAGAAAGCTCCACACACACAAATCATCCTTCTACACTTTATTTAATACAAATAAATCTGCTGCATCAAATCTATTCTGTAAAACAGGAACCGCTTTCTTTATCAGAGGGAGTGTGTGTGCACTTTCTTTACTGTTATCAGGACTTCAGGTGCGCGCTCAAACACACACACACACACACACACACACACACACACACACACACACACACAGAGGCAAGATGATGGAGATATCCAAGTCCTTTGTTTCCAGAAAATTGACCGTCTCTAAATCGAAACCTTGCAGCCTCCCCCCACATGATGAACAGTAAGGCTGAACGCATCATTTTTCAAACAGGAGCAATAATAAATAAAAAAGAGTCCAATCCAACCCGGACTTGGCCTTTAGACCGGGATCGAAAAAAAAAGTACAGAAGCACTTTGAACGACTTTTCATCAGTTTGAAAGAGAAAAGAACTCAACACGCATGCGCGTCAGAATAAACACAAAAACACTCTTGGAATAAAAAAAAAAGTATTAATTTAATCTTACATGAAATGCATTTTTGACAGATTACAAAGTGAAGCTGCGGATGAAGGCCGTGAGCAGCGCTGCAGGCCGCTCCTCTGTGCCGTGGATCCATCGCTGCCGTCGTGTTTAAATCCACTATATACTCCCCTAGAAGCGAATTTGTGATAGTTGTAATGATTTGTACACAAATCCGGATCTACAGGGTAGATATAGAAGACAGCGGCTCTGTGGAAGCGCGCGCTCACACTGTTCACACACTTTGTATTGCTTCATAAAGTCCCTGTCGCTGCAGCTTTACTGGAATATTTTCATCCATCTGTCACCCCCCCCCCCCCCCCCCCCCGCTGGGGAGGCATGAAGGAAATAGAGCTGTAACACTTCCTGTAAGTCAAAGTGAAATAAAACAAACAAAGGGGAGTAAATCCAATGAGCACGTTCGTTTCCGTTGATTTCTTCTTCAGGTGCTGGAGACAAAGGAGGACATGTGGAGTCCGACCTGATTAAAAAATGTGTGCACGCGCAGGACTTATTAAGAAACGGATTTAAATTCGTTGATCTAAAAATAAAAGGCTCTTTTTGTTTTTGTTTATGGTCAGATTTTATTTCCGTTTCTTAAATCTGTGTTAAATGAATATAGACATGTAAACTGTAATTTATGATTTTAAATATGAGCTTTACTTATTTAAGGGAATAATTCAAATGATCTCAGGGCCTCTGTTCATGCCACATGTTTCCCCTCCTCTCTTTGTGAATTTTAAAACTCCTCTGCTCATTTCCTTTCTCTCTTTTTTAACGAATCTTTGATTCAAAATCAAAATCATCTGAAAGTTCTCCATCCACGTAATGAGCAGAGTGGAACTCCGCGTGCACACTTAAATGATCCAAAGAAGAAGAGGAAGAAGTTGGCAGCTGAAAGCGAGCCCGGTTCTAACAGAGTGAACACAAGTTAATGAAAGAAAAGACAGATTGGTTGGCACGAGGCACGCGCTGCTATCAAAAATGATCCTGAAACATCTGACTGAAGAATAGATGGAGCGATGAATAAATGAATAAATGTCCCTCCAGTGAGCTAAATGAATTGGACTCTGTCTCTAAAAGTCTGATTTAAATGAATTAAAATGGGACACACACACACACACACACACACACACACACACACACACACACACACACACACACACACACACACACACACACACACACACACAGGGCCATCTCGCTTTCTTATTAATTCAAGTTAAAAAGCAGAAGTCAAACTGTGTTGGTGCCTTGCTCAGAGGAGGCCTTCAGACAGAAACAGCTTTAATACAACCATGACGTCACACTGGTTTCAGACACGAGAATGTTTTGATTTTCTCCACGCGCTCAGGTGTAAAAACATATTTTTCGCGTGTGTGTAATTTTCTGTGTGTGCTGCTCCCACATTGATTTTGTGACACCGACACTCCCTCCGCGCTGCAGGCAATACTGCTGTTCACCGTTTCCTCTGAAAGTTGCTCATACATCACCAGAGCGCGCGCACAGAAACAACCTGAAAAGCTGTTTTATTTCCTCTTTCTGCTCTGATAAGATTCTGATATTTCTCCCTTTTTAAAGTGTTTAAATTAAATATATAAACTCATATTCTGTTTGAATCCGTTCCTTTGTGCGCAGGTGTGGGCGTGCCCCCCGTCACCTTGACCTCGCGCTCTGCTGCGGGTCATCTCAGGTATCGATCAAGGTGTGTTGAGTCTGACTGAGGCACTTCCCTTCACCTCTGTCAAGTTTGTCAGCAGCAGGCTTTCAGTGCAGGTGGAGGGGGAGGGGGGGGGCTTTTGTATCCGGCTGCAGGTAGAGGTCAATGCGTAAAACAAAGATCCACAGGAGGCCGATTTTTAAAAGATAAAAACACACCGGATGGATTTATGTCAGCACATCAAGAAGCTCGCAGGTCACCTCGGCGTAAATTTAAATACACAGGTTGATTTAAAACGTGCCCAACAAACGTTCCCTTGCGTTTTTATTTGAAAATAATAAATGTGAGCTGTGAGGAAGAAGCAGGCCGTCCCGAGTGTCTCTGCTGTAACAGCGAGCTGTGAGACACAGTGAGGCATCTGGATTTACACAAGCGCCTTTTATTACGGCTCAGCTCCGTCTACAAACACTCACAGGGAAGCTTGAATGTGTCTTTGAGGGAGGGGGCCAAATACCAAAAGCAATAAAATATTCAGGGAGCGGAAGAGAGCCGGGGTGAATAAATAACTTTACCGTGTTTACGGCCCTTCTTGAAGCAGTTTGTCCCTCACAGGCTCAACGCTTCTTAATCTGCTGCTGCTGCAACCTGGGATTAAATGTTCCGTCTCAAATGGACAAATGTGGATGAATTTTGAGGTAAGACTCGTTTTTTTCTCAGCACAGGAAGGAATATAATATAATAAAAATACAGACGACTCGCTGCGTAAATATGTGCTAATAATAATAATTATTTTTTAGCTCCTTAAAATACAGGAGAATTTATTTTAGTTGGGTTTAAAGTCGCCTGAAACCTGTGAAATCCACAGAGAGGCCTTAAATTTAGAAGAAGAAAAAAGTCAAGCGCTCCATATTGGAGGGTTAAACGGCGTCTTTATGTGCAGCAGCCGGACGTGTCAGACTTCTGAAATATGAGCTACAGCGACGCAGAAGAGAAATGTGCTTTAGCTCCTTTCTGCAGTTTGAGAAATACATCTCGGTGAGCTGCTCCGGTTATTGTCATGCAAACGAACGCAGAGGGAAGAATGCAGCTCTGCACAGACCTGTCCGCGTGCAGAGCATTAATCTAACGGGGGTTTATTAGAGAGCTTAGTGAAGCTCGGCCGAGAAATGACGTGATTTCACAAAGCAGCAAAAAAAAAAAAAAAAAAAAAAACAAAGAGGAGAAAAAATCCACACCCCAAAAAAAAGAAGAAGAAAATCTGCTGCAGAACAACCAAAACACAACTGTCTGTCCGTTAATGCACACACACACACACACACACACACACACACACACACACTCTGATAATAAACCTATTTTTGTCTCTCTTCAATAAGCAAAACAATTATTAGAAAAAGAAACAGATGAGCATAAAGGCATCCTGCTGATCCACCAATAGAATTCATTCTTTATGGAGACAAATATTTGCACACAATTATTTCAATAAGCTGTGAAAAAAAAAGATTCTTTTTTCTACTTGAACTGGTTGTTGAACAAACAAATGGTGGTTTTCATCATGAGCACAGTGTTTGTACTGAACGCTTATTGGAGTGTGACACACACAGTTTATTATAAAAAACATCAGCAGAGCTAAACACACAGCTTTTACACGCACGAGCTCATGTTGACAACATGCTCGAGACACAAGCAAAAGCAGAAAACCACAAATGTGGATTCAGAGTGCTAAACAGCAAACAAACAGCAGGAGCACATCCACATTTACATCG
>NC_136707.1:23735359-23768759 GCF_947650265.1 Symphodus melops | reverse complement strand
CCACTGTTATAAAAAAAAAAGAGCTTTATATGTTGTCCGTTTGTGGAGAAATGCACAAACTGTACAATGTCGATCAATGTGAGCTCCACTTCCTGTTTGTCACGTGTTAGTCTGTGCAGATCCTGTTAGCTGTGATTATTAGTTTCATTCAGCCGCCATGACACTTTCTGTTCTTCTTCTCTCCTTGAAATCAAAGTCAGCTGAAGTAAAGAGAGAACACACACACACACACACACACACACACACACACACAGGAAGTTAAAATGTTAGAGAGTAAAATAAGATGAAATAGGTGAGAAAATAATTCAGTTTAATCCTGATCTATGATCTGAAGGGATCGATCGCCCCTCACAAACAGAAGAGAGATAATGAGACGTCACTTAGGAACCGTTGCCATGGCAACATGAAACAAGTCTTTGACTTGACTTCCACCTAAATGAAGAGGGAGGAAGAATCAAGGAGACTCTCGTCCCCTCCTTCACCACCGGAGACAAAGTTTGATCATTCAGAGTTTCTCGTCTCGTCTCAGGACTCACCTGACACCTGAGAAACAGACCAGTACAGACCTGAGGCGTGTCCACTCACACCCAGCATATTCCACATCTCTTTTCTTAGTGTGTCTGCAGACGTTCTGCGGCGGCGTGGGTCAAACAGACTGCGAGTGAAAGGTGGGAGGGGCCAGTTCAGACGTGGTGGTCCTGAGATGCTTTGGATGATGTTTGGAGGATTCGTCAGCGAGGGCGAGCGTGTGTTTGGGTTACGTGTCAGTTTATTCATGAGGATGTCAAACATGAGCGTGCTCGTTTTGGCCCACGTTAAACACTCGGTCATGTGATCCATGTGACGCGCTGTGTCCATTCTCCCAGCTTCCTTTGCTCTGTGAGAAACATGTCAGTGGATCCTGCTGATGATGCGTTTCCTGTCAGAGATCTGTGACTTCTATTTCTGACTTTAACGACTTCTACTTCCTGTTCGATTCAGCCACACACGAGACCTGCAGATGCTGCAGGACGCCGTGCGTAGACGGCGAGTTGAAGGACGAGGCGTTGCTTTGAAACGGGCCGAGAGGAGCGCCATCCTGCGTGAGCGTGCAGCAAGGTGTGCTCATACGTAAAGCACTCGTTTCACTGCATGCTGCCATTCTGACATGTCTCATCTCAGGCTGAACACACACACACACACACACACACACACACACACACACACACACACACACACACACACACACACACACACACACACACACACACACACACACACACACACACACACACACACACACACACACACACACACACACACACACGCTGTTGCATGAGAGCTTTGATCTGGACCACATGGCTGAACTTCCTCTGCTGCTGCAGCCAGCTGCTGTCGGTGTGTTGGGAGGGGAGACGCGGGGGTGACGGGACGCGGGGGTGACGGGACGCGGGGGTGACGGGACGCGGGGGTGACGGGACGCGGGGGTGACGGGACGCAGTGACCACTGTGAGGAGAGAAGAGAGCAAATAAAAGCAGGAGGAAACAAACGAGGAGACGAAATGGAGGAAGAAAGGAAAGGTGGAGGGAAGAGTCGTAAAAGAGCGCCGTGGGTTCCCGGGCTGCAGGACGACAGGCGCCATGTTGAGAGTAACGTTCCTTCAGCGCCATGCTGTCTCCCGCCTCATCTCTGTCTCCGTCCTCTCCCCATCTGTCTCTCTCTCCCACCTTCACTTTTTACCACAGGGGTAATTGAGCAGCTAGTTTATTGGCGGCTGGAGGAAGTGCAGGAGGCATTTGTGTATGAGTGCAGAGTGTGGTTTTACGGCAGCCTTATTGCCCCTTATTGCCTCTTAGTCTGCAACAAAAGACACAGCTAGGACGCTCTGCAGCTCCTGGACAGTCTGCTGTCTTTGTCCTCCTTCCTGTCTGCCTCGCTCTCCTTCAATGATCCACTCTGAGGACGTCCTCCCTCTTCTATTCAGCTCCTCTCCTTTCTGCTCCTTACCTTCCTGAAACCACATTTTGATTGGTCCAAACATCCTGCCCTCCTCCAACCTAACGATCAGGTTGTTTTGTTTTTTTCACATGTAAGATTATGAAAACTGCTTTTCCGTTTGCGTGTGAAGACAAACGGACGCTGAGGGAGCGCCACGTGGATGAAAGTGAAGCCAACATGGCCGACGGGCGACGAACAGCAGAGCAAAGTGGACGCTGATTATTTAGATTGACAGTTAGAAACACAAACGTCCGACGCCACGAGCCGTGACGGCGGCAGGAAGTAGTAATGCTTGTTGTCCTCTGGGCAGCGATTGTGCGTCCTCGTGCAGCCTGTCCCTGCAGCACGCCACCTCACACACGTCTTCATGTCTCACATGCTCCAAAGTCTGCGCAGACTTTTCCAGACGTGTGCTCATCAGGCGCACGCAGTTGGAGGTTCATTAAGGCGAGCAGAGCGCCGCTGCTGAACGGATTGAACTTGTTACTTGTGATTTAGAGCGTCTCTCTGACCTCCTGCTGCTGGATCCAGTCGCACACACGCACTCACATGGTCTGATTAGAAGCAGAGGACGCCGCTGCGTCCAGCGCCGCATCTGTCACATAAAACCCAAACTGACTTATTATACATGTGTGACTTCGAAACTCTGATTCAATTAACCTGGATTTACATTCCTAATCTCTGAGGCCGCTCCCCACTGATGGATAAAACAGTCGGCTCACTTTTTAAAAACCTCTGTGCAAAGCAGAAAACCGAAAACCGACCGGACCCTGGAAAATCTGAGAGGATCAAAGATGGAGGAGACGAGCGGCGTTTATTTCTCCAAACACGACGACCACGTTCCTCCATCTTGGCTGGTTCTTCACATTTACACTCTGCGCTTGATTCTTATTAATATGACCTCGTTTTTGTTCATCCCGGCCAGCGTCTGCTCGTGGCCTCCGTCTCGTGGCCTCCGTCTCGTGGCGCCCGTCAGGTGGCCTCCGTCTCGTGGCGCCCGTCAGGTGGCCTCCGTCTCGTGGCGCCCGTCAGGTGGCGTTCCTCTGGATGCAGCCCGGGCTGTGTGTGATGTAGGTAGTTTCAAGTTGTTGGGCTGGACTTCTTTAAATCACAGGAACCTGAAACTGCCTGAATCACAGCAGCGTCAACTCCTCACTGAGCGCCCACCTGAACATGTGAACACCTGAACATGTGAACACCTGAACATGTGAACACCTGAACATGTGAACATGTGAACACCTGAACATGTGAACATGTGAACACCTGAACATGTGAACACCTGAACATGTGAACACCTGAACATGTGAACATGTGAACATGTGAACACCTGAACATGTGAACACCTGAACATGTGAACATGTGAACATGTGAACACCTGAACATGTGAACACCTGAACATGTGAACACCTGAACATGTGAACACCTGAACATGTGAACATGTGAACACCTGAACATGTGAACATGTGAACACCTGAACATGTGAACACCTGAACATGTGAACACCTGAACATGTGAACATGTGAACACCTGAACATGTGAACACCTGAACATGTGAACACCTGAACATGTGAACATGTGAACACCTGAACATGTGAACACCTGAACATGTGAACATGTGAACATGTGAACACCTGAACATGTGAACATGTGAACATGTGAACACCTGAACATGTGAACACCTGAACATGTGAACATGTGAACATGTGAACATGTGAACACCTGAACATGTGAACACCTGAACATGTGAACATGTGAACACCTGAACATGTGAACATGTGAACATGTGAACACCTGAACATGTGAACATGTGAACACCTGAACATGTGAACACCTGAACATGTGAACACCTGAACATGTGAACACCTGAACATGTGAACATGTGAACACCTGAACATGTGAACATGTGAACATGTGAACATGTGAACATGTGAACACCTGAACATGTGAACATGTGAACACCTGAACATGTGAACATGTGAACACCTGAACATGTGAACACCTGAACACCTGAACATGTGAACACCTGAACATGTGAACACCTGAACATGTGAACATGTGAACACCTGAACATGTGAACACCTGAACATGTGAACATGTGAACACCTGAACATGTGAACACCTGAACATGTGAACACCTGAACATGTGAACATGTGAACACCTGAACATGTGAACACCTGAACATGTGAACACCTGAACATGTGAACATGAAGAGCCGGAGGTTTCCTCAGGACTTGTGGACGCGGTCTTGCAGCAGAGAGAACGTCTGTGTTCAAGTTTCTAACTTCCTGTTTACTCACATTTCTTCTTCTCTTGTTCGTCTGACCTCCAAACTCTTCAACATCCAACAAATCTGATTGGTTGGAAAGAACCCGAAAGATGGAAGCTGAGAAACACTTTGTCTTATACAGCATCTCCTCCTCCTCTTCCTCTTCCTCTTCATCCTCCTCCTCTCTCTTCCTCTTTATCCTCCTCCTCCTCCTCTTCATCCTCTTCCTCCTCCTCTTCATCCTCTTTATCCTCCTCTTCCTCCTCCTCTTCCTCTTCCTCGTCATCCTCCTACTCTTCCTCCTCCTCCTCCTCTTCATCCTCTTCCTCTTCCTCTTCCTCGTCATCCTCCTACTCTTCCTCCTCTTCATCCTCTTTATCCTCCTCTTCCTCCTCCTCCTCCTCTTCATCCTCTTTATCCTCCTCTTCCTCCTCCTTTTCATCCTCTTCCTCCTCCTCCTTCCTCTCCCTCCTCCTCTCTCTTCTTCCTCCTCCTCCTCTTCCTCTCCCTCTTCATCCTCCTCCTCCTCCTCCTCCTCCTCTCTCTTCCTCCTCCTCCTCCTCTTCCTCTCCCTCCCTCTCCCTCCTCCTCCTCTTCCTCTCCCTCCCTCTCCCTCCTCCTCTTCCTCTCCCTCCCTCCTCCTCCTCCTCCTCCTCCTCCTCCTCCTCCTCCTCCTCCATGTGTGTCTGGTGTTTAGTCGCTCTGAGAGGAGAGTGATGGTGCGAGCGTCTCGTTGCTCTGAGATGAAAGCAGCTGAATCCAGACTCCCTGTCGCTGTGGCTCAGCGTGCATCATGGCCTGGCCGTGTTTCTAATGTACGTTAGAATCCTGTCAGACATGGACACTTCAAACATTGTCTCCTCCTCCTGTGCTGGAGGAGGAGAGAGCTCGCTTGGTGTTTGCAGGAGCCGGAGTCAACCAAGCAGACGACTGAATCAAGCTGTGAACATTTGTGTTCCTAAACCTCCAGCTACACATGGTGGTCCGGCCCACTTTGAAGAAGTCTGGACCCGCCCCCCTTTATCTAAAGTCCACTCGATGTTAGTTTCTCCTCCTGATTCAAATGATCCACTTTAAGTCGGCCGCCTGGTTAAATCCTAACTGCAGTAAAACCTCCTCCAATCAGCTGCAGCTTTAAACAGGAAGTTCACTTTCAAACATCTCAGACTTTTTTCATGTCGGGTTCTCAGCTGATGTTTGGTCAGACGTTCTGTCTGCACATGTTCTCCAGGAGAACATCGAGCTGCGCCCTGCACGCGCTCACAGCACGCAGAGCTGCAGACACGCCATTATTCAGAGACGCTGTGTGTGTGTGTGTGTGTGTGTGTGTGTGTGTGTGTGTGTGTGTGTGTGTGTGTGTGTGTGTGTGTGTGTGTGTGTGTGTGTGTGTGTGTGTGTGTGTGTGTGTGTGTGTGTGTGTGTGTGTGTGTGTGTGTGTGTGTGTGTGATGATGATGAACTCTGCCTGTGTTCATTTTCAAACATAATATGTTTTATGAAGTTCAGTAAGCCGCCCTGACGCTGTAAATCTGCTGCCTCTCGTCCTCTCCGGTGTCACTGGCCGAGGGTTTCTGGGTAATTTGCAGCGCGTTTAATAGCACATTAACATTTAGCAGCCACGGCTCGGTGTCTGGCTGCTCGCTGGCGCCGTGCAGCAGCCTCCTCGCTCTCTTCAAACAGGACGGGGACTTGTTGTTGACATAAATGAAGCCCTTCATTTTAAACTCGGCTCTTTTAGATTATTGCATCAATGAAGGGAGGTTACTGCAGCAAGCTCCGCCTCTGTGTCCTCCGCCTGCAGCAGGTCGTCCTCCTCTGTGTCCTCCGCCTGCAGCAGGTCGTCCTCCTCTGTGTCCTCAGCCTGCAGCAGGTCGTCCTCCTCTGTGTCCTCCGCCTGCAGCAGGCTGACGTCCAGCTTCTCCTTCAGTTGTTCACATCACTTCCTCTTCCAGAGCGGTGTCACATGACCACATGTGGAGGTGCTGCTCCTCTCTGCAGCCTCCCTCCGTGCTGACGTCTTTTCAGGCCGGTCTAGACGGTGCATTAGTCCGAAGTAGCTGATTGATTATTTATAAGAAACCTTCAGAGAGTGCAGGTGTGTCTCAGGAGGAACGACTCTGATCCTCACGCTTCGTGTCAACTCGTTTATTCAACTGAAGATTTCACAGGTTTTCTTCTTGTTAGAACTTCACAGCTGTGGCTCAGTGTTAGTCTGCTCTCTGAACCTGAAGGTCAAGGGTTCGATCCCCAGCTCCTGCAGTCACAGGTCACGTGTGCTGAGGCAGGAGCAGTAACCCCGAGGTGTGTGAATGTCTGAATCACAGCCTCTCCCATCCGTGTGTGAACGTGTGGCCGTGAACGAGCTTCGCCCCGAGACAGTTTAGTGTCGAGTAGAATAAAAAGCTGCACGGTGAAACTAGAAAGGCTTCACCTTAAAGTGCACAGAGCTGACGTCAGAGACACACTGCTTGGATTCAAGAAGGAGAAGATTTAAAAATGTGCACGCTATAAAAGTCATATAAATAAAGTCATATAAATAAAGTCATATAAATAAAGTCATATAAATAAAGTCATATAAATAAAGTCATATAAAGAGAGACTGGAAACAAACTGAGCCCATGAAGGCAATCAATCTTACGGGACAAAATATGATATCAAATGAAATAATGTTTTATACTTTACGGGTCCGTAGGTTTGTTTAAACTCTCTTTGTATATTTCTCCTGCACAAATCTTATTTTTCTACTTTATATTTCTGAGCTTTGTAATATTTACATTTCTCCCTCTGCAATCTGTACTTCACTTCTTTAATAGTGAGATTGTGTCCATGTCTTTAAGTCCACAGTGTCCCTCTTCTGCTACTTGAATATTTGAAGCTTTTTTTACTTTCACGTGCACCAGTACGTTTTTTAATTACTTTTTTGGGGCCTTCAGGGACACCGTACCTCTGGTCGCTGTGTCCAGGTGTGCAGATATATCAAAGGCCCACGTGTCTTTGTTTTGACCTTTAACATAAGGATACAGTTCATGTAAAGACACATGCACAGCTCAGAGTGTCTCAGCACGCTCGAGGACACCACGTGGGTCACGACTTGACGCACTGACGTTGACAGATTGTTTTGAATAATTTTTTTGTGAGTCACGAGGCTGTTGAACGTTTTTACATGACGGTGAGGTCTGAAAAAAAATCACACCTCCACTGAAGGTATGAAGAATTAATTCAGTGAATTTGAACATTTTCAAGCAAAATGTTATCAGGACACACACACGCACGCACGCACACACACACACACACACATACACACACACACACACACAACAGCAGCAGCAGCTGGACTTTTCTCTTTCTGCAGGTATGAGTCTCAGGACATTTGTTGTTGCTGCAGCTCATCACACACACACACACACACACACTACATCTCCTCCTGCTGTCGCTGTGAGTCCGTTAAGAACTCTCCGCTGACTTCATTTACAAAAGCTTCTTGGCCATCTGAGCTGTAAAGAGGCTCGGGGAGATGCTGCAGCCTCCGCGTGCTCTCTTTTTTCAGCAGAGAAATATGATGCTGCACGCGATCCATGCGGCCTCGCGCGCGCTGTTATTAAAATCTATCGCTCATATCAATCACGCGGGTTATCATGGTCGATAGCGGTTATTGTAAGGAGTGTGTGCACGCGCTTTGTCATCAGAACAGAACACCCGAATCAGTCATTAGGCACGAGCGCGTCAATATTCACTTCACGTGTTCAATATGACAGACAGTAAAAAGTGAACATCCGGGGAGTGATTAGTTTGAAACACATCAATATATGCAACATGCAGAATATTTAATGAGAATCTTAATTTATCTGACTCTAATAATCATGAAACACACCCGGTCTGTGCACAATCATCACATTTAGTTCATGTTGGACCTTTTTATTCTTCACGCGCTCTTTTATTTCAATCTAAACATCATCTGCAGCCGTTAGGACTCATGTGTTTCCCGCTTTGCTTTAATTGTTGTTTATTGGGATCCTCAGACCGAGCACGTGACCTCGGCTCCGCAACAACATCAAACTTCGAACAAACAAGGGTCAGTGCCAGAATCCTTTCTCTTGGTCCACTACACCACGGTGAGACACAAAGCATACTGTAGAAGTGCAACGGACAAACACACTGTGTTCACTGGGCTGCCGTCAGTCAGTGTTCAAATCTAGAGTTTGCTTCGTCTTTGCCATTTCCCCTTTTCATCAGAAAAAAAGTCTCTGTCCAGAGAAGCTGAATGTGCAAGGAATGAAAAACATTTAAAGAAGACGGTTGTTTTTTGTGGTCAACAGTCTTTCAGATTACATCATTTACATAAGCAAAACTACATTTGTGTTGGGCAGTTATCAGAGAATAAACCTTCATAGAGGCAAATAAGGTGAACAAACAAATTGTCCTTTAAAAAGTGAATCAGATCCGCGTCACGCGCTCACAACGTCGCGCGCTCACAGCGTCACCTTCAACTTTAATTTAAAAAGAGAGAAACGTCAACACGTCTCCACTTCAGAGTCCAAACCAGCTGAAAGGATTCATGTTGTTTAAAAGATGAGTGAAACAATCATTGTGTTATTATTACTGTCACGCGCGTGAATTACAATATTAAATGACATCATTTATTAATAAGCCTCCTCTTCATCACGGTCTGAAATGTAGAACCGTAAATAGATTCTGTTTTTGGAGCCTGTTTTAGTTAAATTAATAATTTCTCCACCGATGAAAATAAACCATGATAAATCATGATTAAAACGGGGTCAACGCACGTGACCACACGCGCCCTTCAATCAGATTTGAATTATATTTGTAAAACATAAAATATGATTTTAATGAACTATTTTTAATTGCGTAACAGAATCTTTGAAAGATTTAAATATTTAAAATAATAATCAGAAACAGCTAATGGAGATTTTTGACCTTTTTTTTTGTTCTTAATTAATTGCAGATTTTTCTCATGTTTGATATTTGATAAATATGTTTTAGATGCACGTGAGGAGTCAGAGAGTTGTGCTTCTGTTTTTATCTTTTGAAATTAATCGATTAATCCTTAATAATTTGAAACGTTTAGAATTATCCCTCTGAACTATTTTATATTTCATATTTTAAATATTTAAGGCGGGAAGGATTTCAGCTTTCTACTTGAAACTGAATATTTAAAGAACTTTTAGACACGAACTCTTTGAGCTTTACTTGAACTGTTGCTGCGCCAACATGTTCAAAATAATCGACTTTAAAATGTTCCAAATATTTAAACTTTATTACTTGTGAATTCTCCTGACATATATCACATATAGCACATCTCTGTCCTCCTCGTGAGTGTGAATGTGATCCTGGTGGAAATGAAGGATAAACCAAACAGCCTCCTGGATGTTCCGTGTTTCTGCCTCCTGCTTTATTTCAACCTTTCAGAAACTAGAGAACTCTTTAAAGTGAAGTTGACTCTGTCCGGGAATCAAAGCTGAATATACACAGAGAAACCAGGAATGCTCTTTATTGTTCTGTAAACACGTTTATTGGAAACTTTCGCTGCTCTTTGTCACAGCTTCAGTCACACTTGAAATCACGGAGTTTGATACACTTATATCATCACTTGATTCTCATATCAGCTGAGATTGTGGTGTCAATGTCCAAATTGCTTTAATGAGAGATTAAGGACTGACTGTGCTGTCCTGCGGGGCCGTACGGGCCCCGCGTGACCCTGCGGAGGCCTCGCTTCTCTGCGCGCTCCCGTGTAGCTGAAGACAACACATTTCACCTCCTCATATTTAGAATGAGTCTGTTTTTAATCACGCTGTGTGTTTCTGTGGATGCGTGTGTTTGGGGGGTTATTTGCCTGCGTCACTCCCGTCACAGCGCTGATGCAACGTTAGAAATTGAAGATGGTTTGCAGATAATGTCTTTCAGCTTTTTCTGCATCAGTGTCTCCAATTAACGCTGTCTGGATGGCAGGCCGGCCTGCAGGGCGGAGGCCCTGCGAAAAATTAAAATTCCCACAGCCTGCGGTCTGCGGGGAGCTCTGTGACTGCAAAACATCCCGAGCATCTGACTCTGCAAAACAAAATGTGTCTCTCTACTCTCAGCGGGCCTCACACACTGCACGAGCACGTCCACGACAAAGGTACTGATACACCTCTCAGTGCTCACGTGAGGACGCAGAGGCTCAACACATCCAGCTCACTCTGTGTTCCTGCTTTAGTCCACAAAACAACAAAGAGTACACAGTGAACACGTCATGCTGCTCTTACTGGCTCGCTCTGATCCAGTGGAAGCGGTCGAGATGATGTGGAGGTCGGTCCCGTTACTCTGAAGAATGTTTGCGTTCAGGCTGAAGGCCAAAGAGTAGAGCCAGAGTCCCGCTCCGGGTTTGTGTTTCTGCTCCTGGATTAAATCTTTGCAGCCGCTCAGACTCATCAGTCCTCCTCAGCTGCGCTCCAGTCTACCTTCGTCCTCGTAAATAACCACTTTCGACCCTTAAGCAACGCGTGATTCATATTTGATCGCCGTAAATAACGGTGTGCGCGGTGAACGCGCCACACACACCGGATTTATAGCCCGGACCAGCGGACTGCTTTCCCCCAAAGAGTCCGAGAGTCCCCGGCTGTGATCAGTGTGCACAAATCTGAAGACTTACTGACTTTGGTGAAGGTCAGCAGGAAGTCAAACGTCTGGACTCACTGCAGCGAGTCTGCAGCAGTCTCCTCATTAGAGCAGGATTTTGTCCCTCAAACACAGACCAGCAGAGTCGGCCATAGTCCCGCGTCCTCCCTGCGCTCCGGTCCGAGCCGTGCTCCCTCCTGGCAGTCTGACCGCGGACTGAAGGCGCCTTTCACCCGGCCGACAGGAAGGCTGCTGCAGCTCCAGGCGCGTTTACGGTCCGCACCACCACAGGCCATATATCAGGCCTATAAAAGGCGAGCAGCCGCCCTGATCTCGGCTTTTATTATGGTATTAAACGGACCCCAAAAAAAGTGGTTGAAGTAGTTTGAGCTGTAAAGACAAGGGGCATAACCGCGCAGGGCCGCTTTAATGACGCTCGTTAACAAAAATGACTGTTAATCTGCCAATAAAAGCGAGCCGAACCCGAGTCAGCGCGAGCACATCCACGAGCTGCTGAATAATTCAAGTCAAAGGTGTGACGTTTACTGTCTGTCTCATTTCAGAAACAAAATATCTGCGCTGTGAAGTGTGGGCTCGAGCTCCTCGTGTTTGGATGCGCACTCTGTGCTGGCTGATTTAAGTCATCACTTTCGCCCCATTCAGCACGAGTGGATGTGCTTCTCGTGCGCTTCACACTGGATTGCACGCGCATCTATTTTGATTAGATCGGGAACAAATAAATAAATAACCACATAAAAATAATGGCGCCACTTATATGTCAGCCATTGTCTCCGCTCTACATTTCATGCACACCGTCCAGACGAAACATAATTTAACGGATTTCTATAATTTGAGAGCGACAGCAGCCTGAGACAGTCCGCAGATATACGGACGGACTGCTCGTTTTGCATATTGCATATAAACAAGACAATTTATTCAGGGGGGGGAAGGGGGGGGGGGGGGGTGATTTACGCTCCATTGACGCTTTATCAGGCTCGAAGAAGAAAAAGTCCGGCCAATCAGTTTGCTCCTCGCGCACAGAGCGAGGCTGAAGGCTGTAGCACTTTGTTTCCGTGTAGTGAGCAAGTTGTTTGGAGGGGGGAGAGAGAGGAAGGGTGGGGGCGAGCGAGCAGAGGACAGAAGAGAGAAAGAGAAAAGAGAGAGAGAGGGGGAAAGAGAAAATCTCGTCATGTCTCTCTTCTTCTTCTTCTTGTCCGTTTAGTGATCTCGCGGCGCTGCGCAGATAATGTCCGAGAATGTCCATTTCTGGGACTTTGAGCAACTACTACGTGGACTCCATCATAAGTCACGAGAGCGATGAACTCTCAGCCCCGGCTCGCTTTCCCAGCGTGCAGTACTCCGGCTCGAGCTCTGCCGCGTTGGCGGCAGGGAGGCAGCCCGGCGGAGCTGCGCACGCGGAGCATCCCCATCCCGAGTCGTACCCGTCCTGCAGCTTCCAGCCGAAGCCTCCGGTTTTCTCCTCGTCCTGGAGCCCGTTCAGTCCGCACCACGGGGCCAGCGGCCTCCCGGCGGTTTACCACCCGTACCTCCCGGCGCAGCACGTCCCCGCCGCGGACACTCGGTACCTCCGTTCATGGCTGGACTGCGCACCGCGCGGCTCCGACTCTGTCCCGGGTCAGGGCCAGTCGGGGCAGGTCAAGCTGGAGCCGCAGCTCGCCCATCTCGGCACAGAGATCCCTCCTAAACTCAGCGGACAGCTCCAGCACGAGACCACAACGTACATCCTGGAGTCGACGTCCACGGCGGCGCGCGAGCTGAGCCACCATCCGTCCGCCATCCCGGGAGCAGGGTTCGAGGAAAATAAGGACATTTGTGAAGGGAGTGAGGACAAAGATGGCCTGGATCAAAGTAAGTTATTAAAACAGGAAATAGCACGCGGGAGAGGGAGAGAGAGAGAGAGAGAGTGGGGAGAGAGAGAGAGAGATTGTAAACGCTTTTAATGCCGCCATAAAAACAGAACAAAGAGCACGAGAGCCAAACTGCTCCCACCGTCTGCTCCAACTTTATTTATCCGGGGTCATCAGCCCCGGTCGGACCGGGTTACCGAGACAACACCAACAAAAACAGTTACTTTTTTTTTTTTTTTACAAACAGCTGCGTAAACATGGTTTTCATCTGTGACTCGAGAGGTGGAAATAAAATCACAACTGGAAAATGATTTTGATATAGAGCCCAAATAAACTCTAACAGCCGAGCATGAAGGGGTTTTAAACATGACATTTTATTTATAATGGGACGATGTTGCTGTTTCTCTTCCTGCATCCTGATGAGAGGTTGAATTAAACCCAGAAGGAGCAGTTTCTAAATGTTCACCTTTATCTGTTTACCTGCCGTAAAACGGAAACACGTTTATGGGCCGCTGTTTGGAAACATGAAAGCAGATACAGATGAAAGATCTGAGTCAGAGCACGGACACACAGAGAAAAACTCTGAGCAGCTCATCCTCCGTAAATGGAGATTAGAGAAGTGTAACTGCTTCATTGTTTTCTGCATGTTAATTACACGAGCACGCGCACTTCTGATCTGCTATCAAAAGACCCAGGGGTTTGATTTCCGTTTTTCTTTTCTCGTATTGTTAGCGTGTGTGTGTGCGTGTGTGTGTGTGTGTGTGTGTGTGTGTGTGTGTGTGTGTGTGTGTGTGTGTGTGTTTCAGCTCTGAGGGCCATCACTGTGACAGGGGCGCGCGCGCATTAGCTTGTGTCTGCACTCCATTAAAACAGTGTGTAACATATCAGCTGCTATAGTCGGGTATAAGTGAAGCAAACTATTGAAAAGTCTCTAAAAAGTCCCCACCAGTCTGCAGTGCAGGCTCCAGAGCTGCAGCCTACTGGTGTATACTGGGTGAACTGGGTGATGATAACCTGACGTAGGGAGACACACTTTACATTATCGGTTTTATCTTTGATTTGACGTTAATTTTGTGTCATCCACTGTCCATCATTTCCCCATATAGAGACATATGTGCGCGTGCTGTTTGATGTTGTCATGTTTCTGTTCCCTGTGAACATCACTCTCAGCTAGAAGCAGAATCATGAGGACAGATCGACCTATATTGATCACCCGCTCCATCACTCAGACGCCTCTGTCAGCCCGTCTGCTGTTCAAAATCATAAACATCATAAAGGAGTGAGGCCGTTCATCACCGAGCCGCGGAGGCCTCATAACTCAGTGTGCAGCGGGGAATCAGTCCGCTGGACGGGGCTCAAGAAGCTCACACGAGCAACAATAGATAATCTCACCGTGCATTGTTTGACTTTGACCACGAGTAGACTTTCATCACACACGTATTGTTGTTAACGCTGTGTTGAAATGTCCCGTTAGGATGTCTAAAGCACGCGCGCCTCGTGGTGTTACTCATAGAGTTAGGATGGCACCCATCTCTGCACCGTCAAATATGATATCACCAAACTAATGTTAACCTCGCTGCAGCCAGAGTGCAAAATGTTCAATCAGCCTCTCTCCAAATAAAGAAACTAATCTGTTTTTAAATCTTTGCAAATCCTCCTGATGACCTGAGAATAAGAGGAAACTCATCTGAAGAAAAATCAATCATGTTGTCAGGATGCGAAGTTACTTCTAAAATCTGTTCTTGGATTTTAAATTGTGAGACTAAGAAACGCAGAGTAGACTCAGATGTTCAGACCGTGTTTCAGTCTGAGTGTTCCAGCTGTGTTCATCCCTCTCCTCGCTCTGTAATAATAATATTTTATGTGTCATGTAATCGCAATCATGTTGATAAAGAGGCGCGTGGAGGGTTTGTCCAGCCGCACGCGGGTTTCTTCTGTTTTTCTATCATCACTCCTCACGAGCTGCTCCACATTTATCTCCAGTGTAAAAGGAGAGTTTTATTGTCATGCATTTTAACATGACCTAATTTGAGGTTGAACGAGAACGCGCACTGTTTCTCTCATCTCTGCCAAATCCGTTTGATGCATGAACGCGCAATCCTTTTCCCCCCTCACGTGCACACGCGTTGGCCTTTTTTCAGTCAAAGAAATGCAAATAGGAGAGGCACGCGCACACACTGTTTACTGCTCTTTCTCCGTGTTACGCACACACTCTGCCACCTTATTACAGCACGTGAGCACGCGATCCATCAGGGCAGGGAGCTGGTTACGGGCTGGATGGAGCCCAGCAGCCTGAGTAATGAGCCTCACCGGGCTGTGTGGCTCGGTGTGTCCCGGTGCTGTCAGTGATGAAGACTCCTCTCTTCCTCTCTCTGACCTGTTTCAGAGCGTCAGCACTTTCCCCCGCGTGCTCATGCTCTTTCTGGGTGCTGCAGTGTTTCTTTGCGGCAGGTAGTGGGAGCTGCAGCCACCAGCAAGTGTTTCTATTGTTCACAAGGCGGCCATTTTGAACACTGGCTGGAAAAATCTCCATTTTTCTCCAAGCAGTCTGAATGCACACAGACAGCTGAGTGGTGTCTAACTGTGAAAACAACGCCCAAAGAGAGAAGGCTGGATTTAGAAGGCGGGTTGGTATTTTAGCCACAGACGCTTTCGACTCCTGTGATGTGAAAGTCAGTTTTACCTCTGTCCTTCGAGGCTGGAAACATCAACACAGACGCTTCAGACGCTCAGCTTTGGATCTGAGACACAACATGATGAAAAGGTTCCTCTTTGTCCCAACCAGTGACAGCTCTGTTTCCACGTGACCACATGTACAACTGTAGCTGAGAAGTCATCAGCACACTTTATTCGTCTCCATATTCTCATGATGACGAGCACATTGAGGTTTTTAGAGCTCAACCTCCTCGTCTCTGGACAACAACTCTCCGGACTTCTAAATGTTCAGAGGCTTTTATTTTGAAAGTTTTATTTAGGTCCTCATCCTGTTTTAAAGCACTCGGCTGTAAGATCTTTCTATTGGTGCAGAAGTCATCAATGACGTCAAAGGCTTTAATACCAAACAGCATGCTGTGTGTGTGTGTGTGTGTGTGTGTGTGTGTGTGTGTGTGTGGCTCAGTAATAAGCACACTGTATTCTGACTCTGCTGTGTGAACGTGTTTTTGTCTCCTGGTGTCAGAGACATAAAGGAAGGCGGGGACAGTTGACTGGAGCAGGAGGACAGATGTAACTGGTGTCTTCCCTCTTCTTTGAGGGGGGGGGGTCCTGCAGACAGACGGCCCGTTATGAACCTGACCCTGCATTTTTACTTTGAACCGTGTGGCGTGTTGGATCCTCGTGTGTGTTCGCACTGCTCGCCACATTCTTGAGGGGAACAGATTACATGCTAACCGTCACTGTGTGAGTCCAGTACGTGACTTCCTCGTGTCCTTTACGTCACTGAGCGCTGTCCCTCCAATCACTGGACATGTTTGGTTGCTGTAGCTTAGCTTCTTGTTGCTAGCTGCTAGCCGCTTGTTCGTCCATTAAACACTGGAGCAACTTCACACTCCTGATCCTATAAGCTTCGTGCATCATGAATGAAAGGCTCTGTTGTTGTCTGTGTGGCATGTGTTTCACACTCAGTAACAGTCATATTTAGCCGTCTGCTTCGTAATGTAATATATTTGTGGCTAAAGGCTTCAAAGAGCGCTCGCTCTGTGTGCTAGCTGTTACAGCACTCGTGGAAGTTTTTGCAATTTTTCCTAAAAGAGAAGAATTCTGTGCACATCGTCTGTGTCAGAAGTTTTTCATGCTCGCAGGTTGACGGGCTTTATGTGCTGCCAGAAAGAGCCCAACGTATCCTTCAGAATTATAGTCCTGCGTCCACGCCACAATGAGAACCCTGTGGAGGCGGAGCAGCGTGACCTGGACTCCTTCGGTCCTTTCTCCACAAAGTTCCCGCTCAGAATCTGAGAGATGATTCATGTCTGCAGCTCTGCACAGAACAGACGCACAAATCTGCCCGCCCCCCCCCCCCCTTCAGGTACACAAAATGGCGGCTGTGTGAATAGCATCAGTGGAATTTCACCTTTAAAAAAACATCACATCCAGTCGAAGCTACAGATTCTCTTTGTGTTAGTGCAGCTGGGCGACCATCCAGAATAAACTACAAGATTACACTTCAGTCTTTGTGCTGCTGCCGACCCAGCCAGAAAGTTATTACCCCTGAAGTTTATTAAGTTATAACGGCGGGTGAACAACCCCATTAATTGGCGGGCTGCTGTTGGTGGCTGGGTGAGATGGGGGTGTAAGGGCCGGTGGGTGGGGGAGATAAAATACGACTGCAGGAAATGTAATAACGTGCCTTTGGGATATATGAGAGGTCAATTTCTGGAACTATTAGGGTGAAATTGCAAAGGGAGGGAGAAAGAGATGGGATGTGATATTAGTCTTGTTGCCTTTTTGGTCTCTGTTTCCATGCAAGCAGCATCCATCACTGCGTGCACACACACACACACACACACACACACACACACTGGCCTGCGATTGAACACATTGTGCTGCAGGGCTCGAGCTTTACGGGAATATCAATCTCTCCGTCCACGTTGTTCCTGTCTGTGTGACATCAGAGCCTCTCGCTGCTCCTGCACAGACGAGTAGCCTAAAGAGAAAAATCTCCAATTTAAGACGACGCAGGCTTCACAGCCGCTGTGAACACAAATCCTCACAAGCCTTCACACTACATCATTCAGAGTCTTTTCTGCACATGACGAGTCCTAAAGGTAAAAAAAAAGGCTTAAATCCAGTTTCCACACTGTGTCAGCCACTTAAAACAAGTCTGCAGGTTTGTTAGCTAAGTCTGGAGAATTTTAAAGGTTACACTTCGGTCTTTTAACGGACACGCCCACAGCATTTTTCATGAGTTTAAACATCGTCTAACAAACGATCTTCTGTCACATATCAAACTGTAAATCCTTTTTTTTGCTGCTGGACACAGACGTTCGGTTTCACCTGTTGAGTCAGTTTCAGAACATCACAGCTATCCAACGTGTGTTTGCTCTGTCTTTATGACTCACTTATTGAAATGTGGGCGGAGCCAGGCAGATCAATAATGAGCCACGCCTCCATGGTGTTGAAAAGTATTGAACTTGAAGGATTTATTTTCCTCTTCTTTGAAGGCTGTAGGGGCACTGCAGCAAAACAAAGAATCCATGATCCACATACAGGTAACAATGTGAAGAAAAACAATACAACCCTAACACCATTTGTTCATTGAGCTCTGCTGGCCCACATGTAGTACCGTCAGGGACCACCGGGGGGCCGTCACCGTTAGACCACCTGGGCTTTGTAAAAGTTCTCTCTTCATTTCCCTCAGATTCATGTGGAAGCTTAAAGACCCTCTCAGCTTTGATATCATGATTGTAAAAATTAGTTCAGAACCTATACCCCCCCCCTTCCCCCCCAGAACCACCCCCCCCTCCTCCCCTTTATGTCTCTCCACCCTTAAAAGAAAGAAAAAAGTCTGTACTGTCCACCAGCGCCCCCCTGACTCCTCCCCTCCACCGCTTCATCATCCCGTGTGACAGGCTCGGTCGTGGCACGGCTCTGAGGGTAATGGATGCTCCTGAAGGTGATTATACACCCGGGGAATGCAAAGCATCCACTTTACCCTGTGACAAAAGCCCCCCGTCCCCCCCCCCCCGTCCCCCAGCCTGTCCTCGTCTCTTTACCAGGCATTATTTTGCTCTGAGATAAAATCGATCCTCTACATGCTGGCCATGTTGGAGGACATTGATTCCAGCGGGGACTGATGACGTGTTTACTGATGATGGCTGCTGACCGACTTGGCTGGTGGGAACGTCGGCGAGGAGGAGGAGGAGGAGGAGGAGGAGGAGGAGGAGGAGGAGGAGGAGGAGGAGGAGGAGGAGGAGGAGGTGTCATCCACACAGTCAGAGGCTGATGCTGTGTGCATCGTCCTCGGCCATCTTGGCTCTGATTTCCGGTCCTGAACACAAAGTGAATGAAACCCTCAAACTGAACACAAACAGATGTGATGAATACTCGGTGATCGTGCAGAGTCGTGACTTCCAGCACGCGCTGCTGCAGGTCAGAGCGTTTTAAAGACCTTTAAAGAGCATCATATCGCTCAATCATTTCCTTGTTTCTCTTCTTCCGTAGCAGCAATTGTGACTGGTGTGACGCCTGTGCGGGGCGCTCTGTGTAAATGAAGACACACCGAGTGTCCTGCAGGCGCTGGATCTGACATAAATCTGAGAGATGAATGAGAACACTGTTAAGATGGTGCTGTGTATTTATCCAATCCTGTGGTGAGTCTTGTTTTTCTGTTGATGAAGAAGCCTCGTTGTTGAAGCCGTTCAGACATACGCATGGCGCTCCAGAGTTATTAAGGAGGCTCATGCACGGATTTTAAAATGATCATGCTTTACGTCTGTTTGGAAGTTATGGCTTTCATTGAGCGTGATGGTGACTCATTCATCCGGTGTCCTCTGGATGTCTGCGCTGGTATGCTAAATAAATGATTTCATCCACATCTCCAAAAAGCCTCCAAAATGAAGTCGCTGTTGGAGGAGAAAAAACATAATGAGGAGAATAAGTCTTCAGGAAATATCTGCAGATTTGACTCCTTACTGCTGCACAGTCAAATAAAACTCATGGATGTTTGTCCTCTTTGGGCCTCCGTAGCTGTGACAATTAAACCACTGAATCACAAACATGAGCTTTCACATGTTTAAATGAAATGACATTTAAAGTCAAAGTATTATAAATTAGCCTGTTTTTGAACTTGAAATCTGTTGAGTCCTCTCTCAACACAAACTGATAAAAACCTCCAGGAGGACTCAATCGAACCTTTAACATCGAGTGTTCACACTCATGAGCATCGTGCAGCTCTGCAAGCCGCCCTGGCATTTCAACAAGTCTGATTGTCACATCAGTAAAATATTAGCAGAGATGGAAGACAGACGAAGTCTCCACCCAACCGATCCGGCTCCTCGGGGAGGGATCCTAACCCTCCCGCCTGGCGTCAACGCTCAGACTTTCCCCCCATGACTTGAGAACGATAAGATCATCCCTTCTGACATCTCCGGCCTGCAGACGGAGGCTGAGTGTGACTAAAGCCCCGTTCTGAGCTCCTGCCCTGCAGAGCCCAACACGTAAATCATCTCTTGTTTTTCTTTTGTTTTTGAAAGCGTAAACAAGGATACGTTTCTGTTCACCCTCATGGTCCGAGCGAGTCCACATTCAAACCACCAGGAAGGATCTGACAGAGCACAAACACCCAGTCACACTTTATTAGTAACCCCCCCCCTAAACCTGGACTTCCTCTGAGGTGGTGTCTCTGATCAAATGTGCTGAAGAGACGCTTCAGTTTGCTCAACACATTGAGACATTTGATTTGACTTCCCCCACCCTGCATGTCCCGTTCAGACGCTCTGTGGTTTCCATGATGGTGTCTCGAAAGTCACTGAAGAATATAGAAGTTCTAGTTTTGTCTTCTTTCCTGCAGTTTCATGATTTCACTGAACCTGTGAAGGACATTTGACCTCTGACTGATTGAAATCAACCCTGCACACACGTTGTCATGTACTGAAGCCTTTCTCAGCAGTCCGTGTGCTCGTCACTCTGAGTGGTTGGGTTTGTTGTAATGACAGTGGAAATGTTCGGAAGCCTGTGTGTCTCAGAGACTCCGACGGAAGTGACGTAGCGTCGGTATCTGACGTCTTTGGGAAAAGGAAGGGTTGGAAATGTTCCCTTCAGAGGAGACACTTTGTTGGTTTGAGTTGTGACTGAGTGGACGAAGATTCAGAACTAACCACAGGAAGGATTTCATGCTCACTGATTTTATTTAGAAGATTTTAAAGTGGAAGTGAAGCATTCAAAGCAGCCGGAAATGAAGCTGAATTGATTAAAAACGTTTTCCGGCAGAAACGGTGGGAAGCTGAAGTCTTGGAGGACTTCTCGCTGGAGTTGTCTCGCAGTGAGCGAGCTCATAGTTTGGATGCTTTGGTGCTTTGCTGAGGGGAAGAGGAGATAATTTTCAACCCTAAACCAGACCCATGTGTCCCGAACAAGAGCTGTGCGCTAATTACACCGACGTGAGCGCTATAAAGGGGAGTCAGGGTGGCCTGGAAAAAAACAAGGGGGAGACGAAAATACATGCAGGGATGAAAAAAGTCGACCGTAACTCATGTTTGTGTCTGCAGAGAATTAAGAGAAGCACAATTAAGCAGTGTGTGTTTCTATAACAACGACTTGATTTACTGGACTGAACAGAAATCTTCAAAATAGAAGAATGAAGCTTATGATTATGTTCTTCTTGGAGGAAGTTTCAGATCATTAAAATTAACCTTTAAATTTTCACGAACATCAGATGTGTGCTTCATTTCTTTATTTGATTATGAAAATCCAAAGTTAACGGCACCATGACTTGTTTCCACGCGGCTTCACAAACACAGATTGCGTAAAAAATGGAAACCATGTCAGAGTAATTAAAGGAAGAAGAGGAGAAATATTCCCCTGGAACCCCACGAGGGCCGTAAATCTCTCTCCGTTTATTAATTTAGGAGCAATCAGGAGACGCTCGGTGACAGTGAGCTGAGCTGTACGTGATCATTCTCACGCGCGCGCGCGCACAAAGTAAGGCACTATTAGGCCTGTAAAACATCCTCCGTGATGTGTTCGCTGTCATCACGAGAGGGGAATTTTGAGCTCCTGTTTATTGTAACAAATGTAATTTAGGCCCAACTCATTCTCGATTTATTGCCTTTTATTTCTTTCGGTTTTTGTCGCGTCTTGTATCCATCCGCTGAAGGTCACCTTGCAGAAACAAGTCCCCGAAGAGAAAATAACTCCGCCTGTGAATATCAACCGAGAACAAATGAGTCCTTACTTTATTCGTTTTCTCTCATTGTGAATTAAATTGGTGCAAAATGAATGAAACTGAACCAATGAGAGAGTCTCCATCGTTCCTCCTCGGGATGTTTGGTGCAGCAGCAGCTCGTCTGCCTTCCACGTTGTCAAATCAAACCTCGTGTTGTCACCATGAAACAGAGTGACACTTACAGAGTCGTTTTTATATAGCAACTGTAATGTTTAAAATGTTGTAAAAGTCACGTGCTATCAGTGTCATAATCCTTAATTAGCTTCCTTTTCTCTCTCTTTTTCCTCCAGCTGACCCCTCGGCCAACTGGCTGCACGCGCGTTCCTCCAGGAAGAAGCGCTGTCCGTACACCAAGTACCAGACGCTGGAGCTGGAGAAGGAGTTCCTGTTCAACATGTACCTCACGCGGGACCGGCGGCACGAGGTGGCGCGCGCGCTCAACCTGACGGAGCGGCAGGTGAAGATCTGGTTCCAGAACCGGAGGATGAAGATGAAGAAACAGAGCAAGGACCAACCCAAGGACTAAGCGGGCCCTCGGCCACGCACGAGCGGCACATACGCCTGGTTTTGACGCACGTGCACGCACGCTCACAACATGTATCCTGTAACGTTTCTTAAACACAAAATGGCCTTCCTGCAATCACGCACACAGACGACGTTTCCAATTAGTTTAAACCTCCAGGCACCACCACGACAGCCCCAGCCCTATCACACCGATCGATGCACCTGATCAACGGCTTCATTGATCCGAACAGACGCCGAGGACGTTTACGCTGAAGTCTAATGAAGGTCGCACGCGCTCCGTGGGAGGTCCGAGGCCTGGACTCTTGAACATTTTCGTTTTGAGTCGTGGTGGATGATGGTTAAAAAGTCACAGAGCTACAGCGATTCTTCTTGGATCTTTTTCTCCTAAACCGGGTTCGACTGCTTTTAAAACTGCGGACTGTGTGTTTGGTGACGTCATGCGTCTGTATTTCAAGCTGTTATTAATTTGTTTGATCTGTAATGTAAGGTAAGAAAGTATGGAACAGCCTCGTGCTAGTGAGAGAGAGAGAGAGAGATGTTTCCTTCTTTATCAAGCACTACTTTTCCTCTTATTGGTTATTTATTGTTCCGTATCTGACACCGGAGGCGCGCGAAGGTGCTGAAACGGTGGTTTCACGTGGCCATTAATAAAGAGCAGGAGCAGAGGGGGATAGACAGCCGAACACGCACTCCTCCTGTACCGGCAGGACTTGATTAGGAAGCGCCTGATGTTCGGCGTTGATACAAGCAGCGAGCCGCCGTTTGTTTCCAGGTTGTCGGCCTAAGTAATGAGCAGATACCGAGAGGTAGAGGAGGAGGGGAGTGATGGGATGGGGAGGGTGTTAACCCGACTCAGCAACCGAGGGGGCTCCGATTAGGCTGCTGTCGATACGGTGGATCCGGCCCTCCGGATGCTTTATGTGCTGCCGCCCGTGTTCGGCTCCTCTCGGCTCGTGTCTCCCTCCGCCTCACGAGCCCGAAGTCAGCAGAGTTTCGAATCTGCGAGCAGGCAGCTCCAAGAAACACGAAATAATCACCAACCACACACATCCACACTCCTCGTCAGATCCGGGGGAGACCGGGGGCCGCTGCAACGCTTTATAATTCTCTCTCTGTGTGAAAACACATTTACTGAACTTAAACTCTTCTAATTAGCCTGCTAATATTTATTTAAAAAATGGAATTAAAGTTAAAAACAATTAAATTTTGTAAAGAACATTCTCGATGCTTAGCAGGGACTTATGATCTTTTACAAACTTCTGCTTGTTGTCTAAAAACATAATTAAAAATATGCAATAATTTAAAAATAAATTATTATGTCATCTTTTATTCATAAATAAGATAATGTCACATTTTTAAATTGAAGCTAGATTTCTGGGATTTTTTAAAATCGAAAATGATCTTTCCTAAATTCTCCCGACAGTTTAAAAAGAAGTTGTTCGTTTTATTTCACATTTTATTAAAGGAAAATGTGGAAGTCATTTCAATGTGGTGAATTAAATTGAACATGAACAGTCTTCGGTCTCCCCGATAAATACTCCCACAGCTCGGCTCTGTCATCCTCCACTCTCCAACACATTCAAACCGGGAACACTCACTGACACAGATCCTTCATGCAGAACAATGTCAGAATCTCTACGTCTTCATCCTGACTCTTCCTCTCCATGAAGAAGAATCATTTCTATTTTTATACAAATCCTACAGTTTGTTCTGTGATATCTGCTATGCAAGCTGGGTTCCTCTCTTGACAGGAAGTATCCACAGGCAGTGTGCAAAGAGAGAGCGAGAACACCAAACCCCACGCGCCCACACGGTGTTTCCCACCAGAAACAGGATTCTTCTATATGTTGTAAAAGAGGCTTTATATGAACAGAGAGGACAGGACAGCCGCGTGGAAAGGCTTTAGCAATAGTGTCAACGTTTAATAGCTCAGTGATGATGTGCTTAGAGTCCGTTTATGCAGAATTTTATGGGTGTGAGTGTTAAAGTATGAAGAGGCCGTGTTGGACGCTCCTGTCGCTGCGACGTGTTATTTGGAGTGTCGGCGTAGTTAAAGGGCGTCCGATGGCAGTTTTATGGACGGATCATAAACTACACACATGCTTTACAGCGTTTACAACAGTGTGTGTGTGTGTGTGTGTGTGTGTGTGTGTGTGTGTGTGTGTGTGTGAGAGAGAGAGAGAGAGTGTGTGTGTGTGTGTGTACGATGAGAAAGAGATGAAGAGGATGTGAGGAAGAAAGTGTGCGTCGCGGTTTAAGACCACGAAGGCTGCCTGCACCAACATTGTAAAAACTAGACATTATATATAAATATAGTTCACACACACACACACACACACACACACACACACACACACACACACACACACACACTGCAGCTCTAATTAATGTGCAGAAATAACGGGTCCACAAACAGCCTCTCTTCTCTTTACTTTTTTTTTTTTTTTTGCAGAGTCTTAAACAGAAGCGCGCGCGCAGCATCAAACTCTCCATTCACGAGTACAAATGTTTACATGGTTTGCGCATGCCTCGAGTCTCGCGTCATTTGGAGACGTGTTTTTTTCGTCCTTTAGCTCTTTGTGTGTTCAATGTGTCTGAGGGGAATGCTTTCAGAAAAATAAAAAGCAGATTAAATAGAAGTTTTTCTTGATAGGAATATTCCGTATTTATTGTAAATAAAGTGAGTAACCTCGTCTTTCTTATTGGAATATGATCCTTCTTGTTTGTCTAATATGGATTTGACTGTATATAGAGATGATTCTGTTCTCTCCTTTCTGTTTCCTTATTATTGTGTCTGAACTTTCTTTGTGTTTGATGGTGAACAGAACTGAAGCTGCAGGGAGGACAGAGTTCTAAACCATGAGCTTGATTTGAATCTTTCTTCTCTGTGTTTCTTCTCCTGACTGAGGAACAGGACGTTTCTGGGGGTGTTTGTCGTTGGTAAATGTGGACAGAGCTCCTCTTCAGATCAATGTAACCCATGTGTCCACAGTGAACGCTTTATTACTCCACAGTCTCTGTGATCCTCTCCTTCATGTCTCCATGTGTCACTTCTTGTGCGTTTTTCTCTCCTCTGTGTACTTGTCTTCTGTTTCTTTGTGCGTTGGCACTGCTGATGCTGGATTCCTATTAAAGAAGATGCTTTACACAACGATCGTTGCCCTCCTCCTTCTTCTTCTTCTTCTTCTCATTGAATAATCACATCTTACAGGATCATTTCTTTCACATCTCCGCGTTCTCAGCACTTCAGAGAGCGTTGCAGGACAACTTTGCTTTCCTCTTTTTTGTCTCTGTGGGGAGACACAGAGGCGAGGGGGGGAGGAGGGGGTGGGCAGCATGTGTTTAAAATATGTGTGTCCTCAGTCGTACACTGCAACTTAAAGGAGAGGGGCGTCTGTTTGGCTGCAACACCAAAAGACTGTCATAAAGCCATAAACACCCCCTCACAACACACACACACACACACACACACACACACACACACACACACACACACACACACAGAAGATGAGTGCATTCATTAGGAGAGTCGTCATCCATCCGTCCATTAGGAGTTGGTGAAGCCGCTGCGGTTCCTGTGTTTGTCTGACAGACAGTCTGATGAGCAGGGCGGCAGCAGCTCTGCTTCCTCTCCTGCTCCTCACATCAGGACTGGAGGGACAGTTGCAACTCGAACTCCAGAAGAACAACTTTAAAGTTGACAGTTTTTTTTCTATTATTTGTGTCGATGCAGCAGAAGCTCGACGCTGCAGAACAGAGCAGTTCAAACAGCACGCTGCAAATTCTGATGCTTCAAGCAGTTACATTATTTTTTAAAGATCACAATTAGGCCTAATTGCATCATCTTCCATTAAATAATCCTCATGCAGACCCCCCCCCCCCCCAAAAAAAGAAAAAGACATGTCATCCTATTTACTCTAAAATATAGCTTATATTTATTGATAATTACATAAATATACATTTCTCTCCCTTCTATTTCTATCTTTATGAAAGTGGCTCTTCTTTCCCGCGGCGTCACGGAGTCACGTGTTTTCACGTCCCTGAGGCTGCCTCGTGGTGAAATAGTGTCCAGGGTGCCCGTTGAGCGTCATAATCCAACCTAAAAGATAATCCAGTTTCTGTGACGCAGAGTGAAACCTTGTGTGCCTGCAGACGGCTCCTCAGAATCCACTGAAGTTGAATGTTGAGTTCATCATTTTGTGGGAAATGTAATTGTGCTTCAACACGGTTTAACAACCCAAGAATGCATCTGTAGATTTCATGTAGCCTTCTAAAAATAATGACTTTATAAAGTTTAGAAAACATCCCAGAAACCTGCTGAGCGTGCAGGGAGGAACCACACTGAGGCCGTGACCTCTGTGACCCTGTTTGCAGAGCTGGCAGAAAAAGCAGCAAACTGCACCATGTTTAAATTCTGCTACTTATGTGCAGCACTGTAATGTTAAAATCCCAGCATGCAACAGAGGAAAGGCAGGAGGGGGGCAACATGAGCAGCACATTTCAAATCTTCCTTTTTAGTTGTATTAATTTAGGACTCAGGAGAGCTGTTGTAGAGCAGATATTATTGGATGATTTTACACATGGTTAGTTCTTACAGAGTCTCTGCATGCATCATTTATAAAGGAACCTAAAGATGTGCACAGACTCAGGGAGACAATCATTACATCGACATGATTTTAAGTTATGCTGCAATCACTGCCTGTTATCACAATTAGCGTAGCATGCAGGATCAGTTTATGCAGTATTTATAAAATGTAGAAGCATTAGTTTACAGATAGAGTGCTTTTAATAAGTCAAACATCTGAGTGCTGCTTTTAAATAAACACATTACTCAGGAGTCACCGCTGTCTGGAAAAAAATCCTTTATTAACACAGAAACTCTCCTTTCATGTGTTTGATTAAAAAGCATGTTAGTTTGTTTCATGGGGTTGATTCCATAACATCATTACTAACAATCAGTAAACATCTGTGCTGTTGGGGCGAAGAACTGTGATGGTGAGCACATCCTCTCGAAGCCTCCCTGCACCGCTGGGCCCAGCAGCCAATGAGGCCTCGGGATTTGAGCAGATTTAGACCTGGGCCCCAACAAAGCCGTCTCATAAACCATCTGTGGACTCGACGGCGGATGATTGTGATTCTTCTCTGAGGTCCTGCAGGGTCGGAGCTTCATTAAATCCAGAAGCCCCTGAACTGTGCTGCAGGCCCCAACCCGCTGTCCCAGAGAGGGACACCAACCGCAAGCTGCTCCACCAGACCCTGTGTGTGTGTGTGTGTGTGTGTGTGTGTGTGTGTGTGTGTGTGTGTGTTAGAGAGAGGGTGGAGGGTTCTCTCTAACACATTGCACAGTAAATCTAACCGAACACAGCGAGCAGGAGCCTCATAGCACAACACACACTCACATCAGGTTCATACAAAGAGGATGAGTTTCAGTTATGGAGGTTGAGAGCAGACAGGGAGTCCACATGGTCTCATCTGCAGAGGAGGAGCTGATATTCTGAAAACAGCAGAGTGGAAGCTCGTTGTAGCTGAAGTAAAAAAACATATTTTATACTGCAACAGTTTTTACAATGTGCATCAACACACAGGGATTGAGTGGAGGTCAAACCAACATTGTTTCTTGTATCTGCTCATCCCTGTTCGGTAATGGAGTTTTTGTCCATCTCTGTAGATCGATTGTGGACGTGAACCAGAGAGCAAAACAGAGCTGAAAACTTCAACCCTGCAACCAGTTGGATGTCGTCTTACGAAGGAGGTTTAGCTTTTAGTTGTTATTCCCCTAAACAGACAGCTGCGTGTTTGTATGCCTCTTCATCTCTGGGTTCATTGAAGTCTTCACCCAACTCCAGGTCAGTTTCAGTGACTCCATAATGAATGCATAAACTCTTCATCACAAATCTGAACAAGTGCTGGAAACGTTGAGACTGCTAGCTGCTTCACAGCGCAGCCTCTACCATCACTGTGTGAATGTGACCTGCACTGTTAAAACTCTTTGAAGGCTAGGAAAGAACAATACAAGCTCAAGTCCATTTACCTTTACATCCTTAGCTTGAGATGTACCTAGCTAATAAAATATTAGCTTGGAAACACTTCCTATTATAGCTAGGAATGCTAACCTCATAGCTAGGCATGTTTGCTTCCCAGCCGATGGGTAGGAATGAAGTCAGTGGTAGCACTAATGTTATTCAAACTGGAAGAAACCTCTGAACTACTCTTAGCTTACCATAAACTTCTGCCTTTCACGATCAACATTTAAGCTAACGCAACTTTAGCTTTGCATTTACACCTTTCCTTCAGTTTTGCTCGGCAAACGTTATTTAAGAATGTATGTAGTCATGGCCTGTATTTATCTTGCTAAACAAAAAGGGAAGTTATTAGTTTGAATCCAACATCAACAAAGCTTGGAGAGTGCATTCTTAGATTCCGGCTAACGTGACGTTAGCTTTGAATCCACACTTGTAATTTTGGCTTACGACTACGACGAATTCTAGAAAACAATTCACTTAAAGGTAACCCTATGCTAGCCAGGAATTTACACTTTTACAAATGTATTGCTATACTAACAATAGCTAAGATTTTACATTTGCAGCTAACAAAATATTAGCCAGGAAGCTACACCTTTGCACTTCCTGTTTCTGGCAAAAGAATCATCTAAAGGCTCCTTTTTGATTACAAGCCGCAGTGTTAATGTATTTATGAAGAGAATAAAACAGAAACGTACTTTACTGATTTTTAAGCTAACATGTTAGCTGTGAACTGAACTGACAGATATTTAAGGTGAATTTAATGTTGGATCAGAATTGACACTTTTCCTGTAGTTTTGTAAACACGACCTGTGCTCAGATGGACGCCTGTCCTACTGTATCACAAATCTAGACAATAAGTTAAAGTCTATTGTTAGCTAAAGAACTGTAATCTTTCATAGTGGGCCTATACACAGCTTGTTTCACAGCGCACATGAAGAATTGATGCTTCTCCTCTTGTTCGGTTAATGGACAACAGCTTGAAATGAGCTTTTAAACTAATGTAATAGTTGATTTGAACATACTCTCTGGATTTTGTAATTATGCATATAAAGTAGTTTATTGCAAACATTTAGCTCACAATATGTTAAAAATATCAAAAGTTGTTTTCCTAAAGAATCTCCCGTTTCCCTCCTGATTTCTACTCTTCAGTGTTTGTTATGAAGTCATTTAGATCTTTATCAGATGTGACAGAGGAACATGTGTCACTACAGAACAGGCCAATGAGATGCTAGTCATGAGTGTGTTGCTGTTTATTCTCTTTAGAAGACTTTCTGTAAGCAGAGAACAAGTTGCATTTTTTAAAATCTAATCTCAGAGAAAGTTTTCAAAATGACTGAATGGCATCCGTATTGACCACGCCCACTTTAACATCCAATAGCACGTGACTTCGTTCTTTGCCTTTTGCTCCAAAGAGTTAGAAAGGTGTTCATTATAAACTAAAAAAACTATCAATTAAATACAGATAAAGATTCTTATTTCCTACATCTGTGTAACACATAAGCACATCCTCCCTGCACGTGACTGCTTCACTCTGTGGGCATGGTAAGAATGCAGATGAGCTCATTATGCAGTGATTTAACTAAAGTAGGTCCAGGATTCATCTTTTCATATTTTACTGAAACTAAATGTGCTTCATAAGTCGACGCGCGTGCTGCTGCTGGCAAACTCGTATTTCAAGCAGGCAAACGTGTCCAATCCAATATGTCTCCACTTTATCCTCTCATATTAAAACAGAGTCCACAGATAATAACCAGCTTCACTGGCACTCTCTCTGGGAGTGACGCTGGAGGCCCCGAGCAGCGCCCCCCCCCCCCCCCCCCCCCCCCCCCCCCACACACACACACACACACACACACATGCATTGACTGAGCTGTTTCACGCTGTACAGCAACTCTAATAATTCATCAAGCAGCTGAGAATATCTTTCTTATTCATAAATGTCCTCTAAGAGAGTTATGGTCCCGCTGATACAGACGGCTGTATGGATCAGATCAGATCAGCCATTCCGGACTCATTATCAGATGGACACGGAGCCGAGGAGCTGCTGTGCACGTGCTCAGAAATCAGAAAAAATAACGATAAAAACAGTCACGAGAACAGTCTTTGCACATGTTTGCAAATAACATTCATCAGAATCCATGAATAAAAACGTGACGGTTTCAAAATAAAATCCCATAAAACAGAAACACGCTTCTGTTGGAGCTGAGAAAATAAAGGTCCAATATAATGTTTGTGTTCTATCACCGAGGATATTAACAATGATCATCATTAATGAAGAAAGATGTGCACACGTCACAGCGTCAAATAAAATATTTAAATAATTTATAGAGAACAGTAAGTGCACGCGAAGCAAAGATAATACAAACGTGCACGTGCTGATCCTACATGTGAAAATGTTTATGATTATTTCAAACTGCAGGAAAAGAAAAACCTCAACATGTAAAAAATTGATCATAATATTTAACATTTTATTTTATTTAAAAAAATTGAAATATCTGTACAGACACATGACGTCAATGTCCACCAATAATACATAATAATAATAAATTATATCATTATATAATATTAATATTATTATACAATAATAATATAATCATTACAGCACTCAAGTATGGAGCAAAATATTAAAGAGTGTAAGTCCTTTCAGCTGCTGAAAATAAACAACAACAACAACAAACAATCAAAACAAAAACAACACATATGAGGCACATTCCGAAATATAGTGATGATACTCTGAAATACTCTGTTTTGGTTGATTTGTAATTTTTCTAAATATAAAAACACAAACTAATAAATCGAGTGAACATTTAAAATACATATGAATGTTAATATTTTAGTTTTGATGTTGGATCTCCAGGCCGAGGCTAAAAATCATCATTTAAAAATAATTCTACAATTTCCATAACTATATAATAAAACATTTAAAAAAAGAAAATAAAATTAGTGGCTGATATAAAAGAGAAGTAAAATAGTAAAAAGTGTCTGCAGAGAATATTTTGAAATGAAAAATGTGAATTCAGTCGTCTTTTCCTCTGAGCCGAAAACAAGCAGCTCACCGCTCCGTCTCTGTAAACTCTTCTTCCTTCTGCTTCCACACAAGTTCAGTCTGTGAGACACAAATCTCTGCTCGGTTTCATCTCCTTCATTTCTTCTGTTTGTGTCAAAGCGCCAGCTGCAGTCCGAGCAGGCCGTCAGGGTTTCTTTCATGCTTCTTATTTTACTTCAGATATATAAAAAACAAATCTGCTACCTTCGCTGTTCTCCCTTTGGACCAATAAAAGCTCCAGCAGCTCCCTCTCCTCCTCCTCCTCTTCTTCGTCTCTCTCACGTCAGTTGTTTTGCACACTTCCTATTTTGAAACGCGGAAACAAACGGCACGAGAGGAGCAGGATGTTCTGCACGCACCGGGGGTCTCGAGCTCACGGGTAAAAAAAAAAAAAAAGAGAGAAGGGGGTGATGAGGGATGAGGGAGCGGATGCGTGCGGGCTGGAAGAAGAGGAAGAATCCACCGCCGACTGTCGTAAAAAGCGCGAAGAGGAAGACGGAAAAGACGGAGAGGAGAGAAAGAGGATCCAACGCTGCGCAGTGCAATAAAAGAATATGACGGCAATAAAAGTTTATAGCGTATAAATTTCTGAAGGTTAAGAACTAAACGGCTGTAAAGCAAACACGAGGAAAGAAAAGGAGGGGGGGGGGGAGGGGGGGAGAGACACAGACAAGAAATATTAGAGGAAATGTTTCAGATCTCCTGCTTCATCTTTTATTTGGAGATTAGGTTGGGATCAAAGACACACACACACACACACACACACACACACACACACACACACGGAGACAATATTTCTGTCAGACTCTCAGAGCATGATGGAAAGGCCTGGATGAGGAGGAAACCTGTTTTCAGATACTTTTGGGATTTTTTTTTTCTTTTTTCATTTTGTGCTACTTTTGTGTTTCAGGAATATAACACGGATGAGTCTCCTTCCTCCTCCTTCCTCCTCCTCCTCCTCCTCTCGCCCTCCTTTCAGCCTTGGGAGTTTTATGGTTTTGTGGCCGTTTGGCTCTATTGGGGTATTTTTGCAGACTGGTTGTGTGTGTGTGTGTGTGTGTGTGTGTGTGTGTGTTGGCTCCTCTCTGACCTCTTTGTCTCCCTTTGCTGCGTCCTTACAGCCGGGGTTGTAAAAAGGCATAATCTCCCCCAAAACAACACCAAAGCACAGACCCGGGCAGTCAGCGCTCCGTGGCCGGCTCCCAGGCTACCTTTCCGGCCTCTAGAGGTCACAGCGTGGCCCGGGCAGGGGCTGCACAGCGGGGGGGAGGCAGAGAATTTTCTGCATGAAGTTGAACCTTCAGTGGAAACACAGAGGTTTCAATCCACAACAGCTGTTTACAACCTATTATGAAGACACACACACACACACACACACACACACACTATCAGTCTTTATTATTTTTAGACCATTAGTCTTTAATACTTTAATATCAATTAGAAAAATACAAACAGAACAATAATCTGAAGTAAAAGTATAAATAATGACTGAAGTCTCCATGACGGTTTAAATAAAGGTATTTACTTCAAACATAATACAATTATCCTCCATAAAGTGAATGTGCCTCTTAAATTAAACAAAGTAAATAATTCTTATTTAATATAACTCCTCCCATCATAATATTTCATTAAAGTATTGAAATATTAGAAAACTGATGAGTTCACTGCGCGCTCCAGAGTTGCGCCAAAACCATCCTTCACACTTTATAATGAGCCTCGTGCGTTTACCTGACGCTCACCGTAAACAGGAAAGCTTGAAATACTTGCATGATTTTTTCTTCAAATGTTCCCATTGGAGGATCAATACACTTATTATTAAATGTTTAGTTTAGCTTTAAATGAAATGTAAAAAATAAAAACCAGTCTTTCCCCTCTGCAGGCCTCTGAGTCTGTTTCTCACTCTGTAAAATAAACTTTACCTTAGCCTTACATAGAAACTCAGCTCGATGGATAAATACATGTAGCAGGATGATCAGGACCCCCCCCCCCCGCATTATTCTCTCTCTCTCTTCTCTTTGTAACCCACAAATCCCAAATCAGCCCTCACATCTGGCCTCCAATTAGATCCCGCAGTTTTATTTTAAAGCAGCTTATGTAGCTTTATGTGCGCACTTAATAGAACCATAAAGCCGCATTACAGGCCGACGCCCCCCTGTGGCCCTTTAAGCAATCGGCCACTTGATGGCGCTCTTGCTCCA
>NC_136707.1:23720450-23735159 GCF_947650265.1 Symphodus melops | reverse complement strand
CAATTAAAAATAGTTCATTAAAATCATATTTTATGTTTTACAAATATAATTCAAATCTGATTGAAGGGCGCGTGTGGTCACGTGCGTTGACCCCGTTTTAATCATGATTTATCATGGTTTATTTTCATCGGTGAAGAAATTATTAATTTAACTCAAACAGGCTCCAAAAACAGAATCTATTTACGGTTCTACATTTCAGACCGTGATGAAGAGGAGGCTTATTAATAAATGATGTCATTTAATATTGTAATTCACGCGCGTGACAGTAATAATAACACAATGATTGTTTCACTCATCTTTTAAACAACATGAATCCTTTCAGCTGGTTTGGACTCTGAAGTGGAGACGTGTTGACGTTTCTCTCTTTTTAAATTAAAGTTGAAGGTGACGCTGTGAGCGCGCGACGTTGTGAGCGCGTGACGCGGATCTGATTCACTTTTTAAAGGACAATTTGTTTGTTCACCTTATTTGCCTCTATGAAGGTTTATTCTCTGATAACTGCCCAACACAAATGTAGTTTTGCTTATGTAAATGATGTAATCTGAAAGACTGTTGACCACAAAAAACAACCGTCTTCTTTAAATGTTTTTCATTCCTTGCACATTCAGCTTCTCTGGACAGAGACTTTTTTTCTGATGAAAAGGGGAAATGGCAAAGACGAAGCAAAATCTAGATTTGAACACTGACTGACGGCAGCCCAGTGAACACAGTGTGTTTGTCCGTTGCACTTCTACAGTATGCTTTGTGTCTCACCGTGGTGTAGTGGACCAAGAGAAAGTATTCTGGCACTGACCCTTGTTTGTTCGAAGTTTGATGTTGTTGCGGAGCCGAGGTCACGTGCTCGGTCTGAGGATCCCAATAAACAACAATTAAAGCAAAGCGGGAAACACATGAGTCCTAACGGCTGCAGATGATGTTTAGATTGAAATAAAAGAGCGCGTGAAGAATAAAAAGGTCCAACATGAACTAAATGTGATGATTGTGCACAGACCGGGTGTGTTTCATGATTATTAGAGTCAGATAAATTAAGATTCTCATTAAATATTCTGCATGTTGCATATATTGATGTGTTTCAAACTAATCACTCCCCGGATGTTCACTTTTAACTGTCTGTCATATTGAACACGTGAAGTGAATATTGACGCGCGTGCCTAATGACTGATTCGGGTGTTCTGTTCTGATGACAAAGCGCGTGCACACACTCCTTACAATAACCGCTATCGACCATGATAACCCGCGTGATTGATATGAGCGATAGATTTTAATAACCGCGCGCGCGAGGCCGCATGGATCGCGTGCAGCATCATATTTCTCTGCTGAAAAAAGAGAGCACGCGGAGGCTGCAGCATCTCCCCGAGCCTCTTTACAGCTCAGATGGCCAAGAAGCTTTTGTAAATGAAGTCAGCGGAGAGTTCTTAACGGACTCACAGCGACAGCAGGAGGAGATGTAGTGTGTGTGTGTGTGTGTGTGTGTGTGTGTGTGTGTGTGATGAGCTGCAGCAACAACAAATGTCCTGAGACTCATACCTGCAGAAAGAGAAAAGTCCAGCTGCTGCTGCTGTTGTGTGTGTGTGTGTGTATGTGTGTGTGTGTGTGTGTGTGTGTGTGTGTGTGTGTGTGTGTGTGTGTGCGTGCGTGTGTGTCCTGATAACATTTTGCTTGAAAATGTTCAAATTCACTGAATTAATTCTTCATACCTTCAGTGGAGGTGTGATTTTTTTTCAGACCTCACCGTCATGTAAAAACGTTCAACAGCCTCGTGACTCACAAAAAAATTATTCAAAACAATCTGTCAACGTCAGTGCGTCAAGTCGTGACCCACGTGGTGTCCTCGAGCGTGCTGAGACACTCTGAGCTGTGCATGTGTCTTTACATGAACTGGATCCTTATGTTAAAGGTCAAAACAAAGACACGTGGACCTTTGATATATCTGCACACCTGGACACAGCGACCAGAGGTACGGTGTCCCTGAAGGCCCCAAAAAAGTAATTAAAAAACGTACTGGTGCACGTGAAAGTAAAAAAAGCTTCAAATATTCAAGTAGCAGAAGAGGGACACTGTGGACTTAAAGACATGGACACAATCTCACTATTAAAGAAGTGAAGTACAGATTGCAGAGGGAGAAATGTAAATATTACAAAGCTCAGAAATATAAAGTAGAAAAATAAGATTTGTGCAGGAGAAATATACAAAGAGAGTTTAAACAAACCTACGGACCCGTAAAGTATAAAACATTATTTCATTTGATATCATATTTTGTCCCGTAAGATTGATTGCCTTCATGGGCTCAGTTTGTTTCCAGTCTCTCTTTATATGACTTTATTTATATGACTTTATTTATATGACTTTATTTATATGACTTTTATAGCGTGCACATTTTTAAATCTTCTCCTTCTTGAATCCAAGCAGTGTGTCTCTGACGTCAGCTCTGTGCACTTTAAGGTGAAGCCTTTCTAGTTTCACCGTGCAGCTTTTTATTCTACTCGACACTAAACTGTCTCGGGGCGAAGCTCGTTCACGGCCACACGTTCACACACGGATGGGAGAGGCTGTGATTCAGACATTCACACACCTCGGGGTTACTGCTCCTGCCTCAGCACACGTGACCTGTGACTGCAGGAGCTGGGGATCGAACCCTTGACCTTCAGGTTCAGAGAGCAGACTAACACTGAGCCACAGCTGTGAAGTTCTAACAAGAAGAAAACCTGTGAAATCTTCAGTTGAATAAACGAGTTGACACGAAGCGTGAGGATCAGAGTCGTTCCTCCTGAGACACACCTGCACTCTCTGAAGGTTTCTTATAAATTATCAATCAGCTACTTCGGACTAATGCACCGTCTAGACCGGCCTGAAAAGACGTCAGCACGGAGGGAGGCTGCAGAGAGGAGCAGCACCTCCACATGTGGTCATGTGACACCGCTCTGGAAGAGGAAGTGATGTGAACAACTGAAGGAGAAGCTGGACGTCAGCCTGCTGCAGGCGGAGGACACAGAGGAGGACGACCTGCTGCAGGCTGAGGACACAGAGGAGGACGACCTGCTGCAGGCGGAGGACACAGAGGAGGACGACCTGCTGCAGGCTGAGGACACAGAGGAGGACGACCTGCTGCAGGCTGAGGACACAGAGGAGGACGACCTGCTGCAGGCTGAGGACGACCTGCTGCAGGCTGAGGACGACCTGCTGCAGGCTGAGGATGACCTGCTGCAGGCTGAGGACACAGAGGAGGACGACCTGCTGCAGGCGGAGGACACAGAGGAGGGCGACCTGCTGCAGGCGGAGGACACAGAGGAGGACGACCTGCTGCAGGTGGAGGACACAGAGGAGGACGACCTGCTGCAGGCGGAGGACACAGAGGAGGACGACCTGCTGCAGGCGGAGGACACAGAGGAGGACGACCTGCTGCAGGCGGAGGACACAGAGGAGGACGACCTGCTGCAGGCTGAGGACACAGAGGAGGACGACCTGCTGCAGGCTGAGGACACAGAGGAGGACGACCTGCTGCAGGCGGAGGACAACCTGCTGCAGGCGGAGGACACAGAGGAGGACGACCTGCTGCAGGCAGAGGACAACCTGCTGCAGGCAGAGGACACACAGGAGGACGACCTGCTGCAGGCTGAGGACACAGAGGAGGACGACCTGCTGCAGGCGGAGGACAACCTGCTGCAGGCGGAGGACACAGAGGAGGACGACCTGCTGCAGGCAGAGGACACAGAGGAGGACGACCTGCTGCAGGCTGAGGACACAGAGGAGGACGACCTGCTGCAGGCTGAGGACACAGAGGAGGACGACCTGCTGCAGGCGGAGGACACAGAGGCGGAGCTTGCTGCAGGCTGAGGACACAGAGGAGGACGACCTGCTGCAGGCTGAGGACACAGAGGCGGAGCTTGCTGCAGGCTGAGGACACAGAGGAGGACGACCTGCTGCAGGCTGAGGACACAGAGGAGGACGACCTGCTGCAGGCGGAGGACACAGAGGAGGACGACCTGCTGCAGGCGGAGGACACAGAGGCGGAGCTTGCTGCAGTAACCTCCCTTCATTGATGCAATAATCTAAAAGAGCCGAGTTTAAAATGAAGGGCTTCATTTATGTCAACAACAAGTCCCCGTCCTGTTTGAAGAGAGCGAGGAGGCTGCTGCACGGCGCCAGCGAGCAGCCAGACACCGAGCCGTGGCTGCTAAATGTTAATGTGCTATTAAACGCGCTGCAAATTACCCAGAAACCCTCGGCCAGTGACACCGGAGAGGACGAGAGGCAGCAGATTTACAGCGTCAGGGCGGCTTACTGAACTTCATAAAACATATTATGTTTGAAAATGAACACAGGCAGAGTTCATCATCATCACACACACACACACACACACACACACACACACACACACACACACACACACACACACACACACACACACACACACACACACACACACACACACACACACACACACACACACACACACACACACACACACACACACACACACACACAGCGTCTCTGAATAATGGCGTGTCTGCAGCTCTGCGTGCTGTGAGCGCGTGCAGGGCGCAGCTCGATGTTCTCCTGGAGAACATGTGCAGACAGAACGTCTGACCAAACATCAGCTGAGAACCCGACATGAAAAAAGTCTGAGATGTTTGAAAGTGAACTTCCTGTTTAAAGCTGCAGCTGATTGGAGGAGGTTTTACTGCAGTTAGGATTTAACCAGGCGGCCGACTTAAAGTGGATCATTTGAATCAGGAGGAGAAACTAACATCGAGTGGACTTTAGATAAAGGAGGGCGGGTCCAGACTTCTTCAAAGTGGGCCGGACCACCATGTGTAGCTGGAGGTTTAGGAACACAAATGTTCACAGCTTGATTCAGTCGTCTGCTTGGTTGACTCCGGCTCCTGCAAACACCAAGCGAGCTCTCTCCTCCTCCAGCACAGGAGGAGGAGACAATCGTCTGTTTGAAGTGTCCATGTCTGACAGGATTCTAACGTACATTAGAAACACGGCCAGGCCATGATGCACGCTGAGCCACAGCGACAGGGAGTCTGGATTCAGCTGCTTTCATCTCAGAGCAACGAGACGCTCGCACCATCACTCTCCTCTCAGAGCGACTAAACACCAGACACACATGGAGGAGGAGGAGGAGGAGGAGGAGGAGGGAGAGGGAGGGAGAGGAAGAGGAGGAGGGAGAGGGAGGGAGAGGAAGAGGAGGAGGGAGAGGGAGGGAGAGGAGGAGGGAGAGGAAGAGGAGGAGGGAGAGGAAGAGGAGGAGGAGGGAGAGGGAGGGAGAGAAGGAGGGAGAGGAAGAGGAGGAGGAGGGAGAGGGAGGGAGAGGAAGAGGAGGAGGAGGAGGAAGAGAGAGGAGGAGGAGGAGGAGGAGGAGGATGAAGAGGGAGAGGAAGAGGAGGAGGAGGAAGAAGAGAGAGGAGGAGGGAGAGGAAGGAGGAGGAGGAAGAGGATGAAAAGGAGGAGGAAGAGGAGGATAAAGAGGATGAAGAGGAGGAGGAGGAGGAAGAGGAGGATAAAGAGGATGAAGAGGAGGAAGAGTAGGAGGATGACGAGGAAGAGGAAGAGGAAGAGGATGAAGAGGAGGAGGAGGAGGAAGAGTAGGAGGATGACGAGGAAGAGGAAGAGGAGGAGGAAGAGGAGGATAAAGAGGATGAAGAGGAGGAGGAAGAGGATGAAGAGGAGGAGGAGGAGGATAAAGAGGAAGAGAGAGGAGGAGGATGAAGAGGAAGAGGAAGAGGAGGAGGAGATGCTGTATAAGACAAAGTGTTTCTCAGCTTCCATCTTTCGGGTTCTTTCCAACCAATCAGATTTGTTGGATGTTGAAGAGTTTGGAGGTCAGACGAACAAGAGAAGAAGAAATGTGAGTAAACAGGAAGTTAGAAACTTGAACACAGACGTTCTCTCTGCTGCAAGACCGCGTCCACAAGTCCTGAGGAAACCTCCGGCTCTTCATCTTCATCATGTTCACATGTTCAGGTGTTCACATGTTCAGGTGTTCACATGTTCACATGTTCAGGTGTTCACATGTTCACATGTTCAGGTGTTCACATGTTCAGGTGTTCACATGTTCACGTGTTCAGGTGTTCACATGTTCAGGTGTTCACATGTTCACATGTTCAGGTGTTCACATGTTCAGGTGTTCACATGTTCAGGTGTTCACATGTTCACATGTTCAGGTGTTCACATGTTCAGGTGTTCACATGTTCACATGTTCAGGTGTTCACATGTTCAGGTGTTCACATGTTCAGGTGTTCACATGTTCACATGTTCAGGTGTTCACATGTTCAGGTGTTCACATGTTCACATGTTCAGGTGTTCACATGTTCACATGTTCAGGTGTTCACATGTTCAGGTGTTCACATGTTCACATGTTCACATGTTCACATGTTCAGGTGTTCACATGTTCACATGTTCACATGTTCAGGTGTTCACATGTTCAGGTGTTCACATGTTCAGGTGTTCACATGTTCACATGTTCAGGTGTTCACATGTTCACATGTTCAGGTGTTCACATGTTCACATGTTCAGGTGTTCACATGTTCAGGTGTTCACATGTTCACGTGTTCAGGTGTTCACATGTTCAGGTGTTCACATGTTCACATGTTCAGGTGTTCACATGTTCAGGTGTTCACATGTTCACATGTTCAGGTGTTCACATGTTCAGGTGTTCACATGTTCAGGTGTTCACATGTTCACATGTTCAGGTGTTCACATGTTCAGGTGTTCACATGTTCACATGTTCAGGTGTTCACATGTTCACATGTTCAGGTGTTCACATGTTCACATGTTCAGGTGTTCACATGTTCACATGTTCACATGTTCACATGTTCAGGTGTTCACATGTTCACATGTTCACATGTTCAGGTGTTCACATGTTCAGGTGTTCACATGTTCAGGTGTTCACATGTTCACATGTTCAGGTGTTCACATGTTCACATGTTCAGGTGTTCACATGTTCACATGTTCAGGTGTTCACATGTTCACATGTTCAGGTGTTCACATGTTCACATGTTCACATGTTCAGGTGTTCACATGTTCAGGTGTTCACATGTTCAGGTGTTCACATGTTCACATGTTCAGGTGTTCACATGTTCACATGTTCAGGTGTTCACATGTTCAGGTGTTCACATGTTCACATGTTCAGGTGTTCACATGTTCACATGTTCAGGTGTTCACATGTTCAGGTGTTCACATGTTCAGGTGGGCGCTCAGTGAGGAGTTGACGCTGCTGTGATTCAGGCAGTTTCAGGTTCCTGTGATTTAAAGAAGTCCAGCCCAACAACTTGAAACTACCTACATCACACACAGCCCGGGCTGCATCCAGAGGAACGCCACCTGACGGGCGCCACGAGACGGAGGCCACCTGACGGGCGCCACCTGACGGGCGCCACGAGACGGAGGCCACGAGCAGACGCTGGCCGGGATGAACAAAAACGAGGTCATATTAATAAGAATCAAGCGCAGAGTGTAAATGTGAAGAACCAGCCAAGATGGAGGAACGTGGTCGTCGTGTTTGGAGAAATAAACGCCGCTCGTCTCCTCCATCTTTGATCCTCTCAGATTTTCCAGGGTCCGGTCGGTTTTCGGTTTTCTGCTTTGCACAGAGGTTTTTAAAAAGTGAGCCGACTGTTTTATCCATCAGTGGGGAGCGGCCTCAGAGATTAGGAATGTAAATCCAGGTTAATTGAATCAGAGTTTCGAAGTCACACATGTATAATAAGTCAGTTTGGGTTTTATGTGACAGATGCGGCGCTGGACGCAGCGGCGTCCTCTGCTTCTAATCAGACCATGTGAGTGCGTGTGTGCGACTGGATCCAGCAGCAGGAGGTCAGAGAGACGCTCTAAATCACAAGTAACAAGTTCAATCCGTTCAGCAGCGGCGCTCTGCTCGCCTTAATGAACCTCCAACTGCGTGCGCCTGATGAGCACACGTCTGGAAAAGTCTGCGCAGACTTTGGAGCATGTGAGACATGAAGACGTGTGTGAGGTGGCGTGCTGCAGGGACAGGCTGCACGAGGACGCACAATCGCTGCCCAGAGGACAACAAGCATTACAACTTCCTGCCGCCGTCACGGCTCGTGGCGTCGGACGTTTGTGTTTCTAACTGTCAATCTAAATAATCAGCGTCCACTTTGCTCTGCTGTTCGTCGCCCGTCGGCCATGTTGGCTTCACTTTCATCCACGTGGCGCTGCCTCAGCGTCCGTTTGTCTTCACACGCAAACGGAAAAGCAGTTTTCATAATCTTACATGTGAAAAAAACAAAACAACCTCATCGTTAGGTTGGAGGAGGGCAGGATGTTTGGACCAATCAAAATGTGGTTTCAGGAAGGTAAGGAGCAGAAAGGAGAGGAGCTGAATAGAAGAGGGAGGACGTCCTCAGAGTGGATCATTGAAGGAGAGCGAGGCAGACAGGAAGGAGGACAAAGACAGCAGACTGTCCAGGAGCTGCAGAGCGTCCTAGCTGTGTCTTTTGTTGCAGGCTAAGAGGCAATAAGGGGCAATAAGGCTGCCGTAAAACCACACTCTGCACTCATACACAAATGCCTCCTGCACTTCCTCCAGCCGCCAATAAACTAGCTGCTCAATTACCCCTGTGGTAAAAAGTGAAGGTGGGAGAGAGAGACAGATGGGGAGAGGACGGAGACAGAGATGAGGCGGGAGACAGCATGGCGCTGAAGGAACGTTACTCTCAACATGGCGCCTGTCGTCCTGCAGCCCGGGAACCCACGGCGCTCTTTTACGACTCTTCCCTCCACCTTTCCTTTCTTCCTCCATTTCGTCTCCTCGTTTGTTTCCTCCTGCTTTTATTTGCTCTCTTCTCTCCTCACAGTGGTCACTGCGTCCCGTCACCCCCGCGTCCCGTCACCCCCGCGTCCCGTCACCCCCGCGTCCCGTCACCCCCGCGTCTCCCCTCCCAACACACCGACAGCAGCTGGCTGCAGCAGCAGAGGAAGTTCAGCCATGTGGTCCAGATCAAAGCCCTCATGCAACAGCGTGTGTGTGTGTGTGTGTGTGTGTGTGTGTGTGTGTGTGTGTGTGTGTGTGTGTGTGTGTGTGTGTGTGTGTGTGTGTGTGTGTGTGTGTGTGTGTGTGTGTGTTCAGCCTGAGATGAGACATGTCAGAATGGCAGCATGCAGTGAAACGAGTGCTTTACGTATGAGCACACCTTGCTGCACGCTCACGCAGGATGGCGCTCCTCTCGGCCCGTTTCAAAGCAACGCCTCGTCCTTCAACTCGCCGTCTACGCACGGCGTCCTGCAGCATCTGCAGGTCTCGTGTGTGGCTGAATCGAACAGGAAGTAGAAGTCGTTAAAGTCAGAAATAGAAGTCACAGATCTCTGACAGGAAACGCATCATCAGCAGGATCCACTGACATGTTTCTCACAGAGCAAAGGAAGCTGGGAGAATGGACACAGCGCGTCACATGGATCACATGACCGAGTGTTTAACGTGGGCCAAAACGAGCACGCTCATGTTTGACATCCTCATGAATAAACTGACACGTAACCCAAACACACGCTCGCCCTCGCTGACGAATCCTCCAAACATCATCCAAAGCATCTCAGGACCACCACGTCTGAACTGGCCCCTCCCACCTTTCACTCGCAGTCTGTTTGACCCACGCCGCCGCAGAACGTCTGCAGACACACTAAGAAAAGAGATGTGGAATATGCTGGGTGTGAGTGGACACGCCTCAGGTCTGTACTGGTCTGTTTCTCAGGTGTCAGGTGAGTCCTGAGACGAGACGAGAAACTCTGAATGATCAAACTTTGTCTCCGGTGGTGAAGGAGGGGACGAGAGTCTCCTTGATTCTTCCTCCCTCTTCATTTAGGTGGAAGTCAAGTCAAAGACTTGTTTCATGTTGCCATGGCAACGGTTCCTAAGTGACGTCTCATTATCTCTCTTCTGTTTGTGAGGGGCGATCGATCCCTTCAGATCATAGATCAGGATTAAACTGAATTATTTTCTCACCTATTTCATCTTATTTTACTCTCTAACATTTTAACTTCCTGTGTGTGTGTGTGTGTGTGTGTGTGTGTGTGTGTGTGTGTGTGTGTGTGTGTGTGTTCTCTCTTTACTTCAGCTGACTTTGATTTCAAGGAGAGAAGAAGAACAGAAAGTGTCATGGCGGCTGAATGAAACTGTAATAATCACCGCTAACAGGATCTGCACAGACTAACACGTGACAAACAGGAAGTGGAGCTCACATTGATCGACATTGTACAGTTTGTGCATTTCTCCACAAACGGACAACATATAAAGTTTTTTTTTTTTATAACAGTGGGTGTGGCTGTGTTTCCACCAATAAGAGGACTTTATGCAAAACGAATGTTTGGAACCTGAGTTTGACCCTCACAAGCCACCGTAGGCCGAGGATGAGGTTCCAGGTAGCTCTCACAGATTCTCCTCCAGGAGATTTAAATCTTTTTAGATTCGTTATAAACACTGAAGACATTTACCGGGAACGACCCGGTGAAGATCGGAAACTGAGTCCCGTTAACTTCTGCAGCGTCCGGGTGACGAATAAACACTTTGAGCACCAAACCTTTAAGAGTGCTACTTTCTCTTATGTTGATGGGTGCAAGGTCAAATGGAAATACTCAGCAGGTTTTTATTTCTAATGCGTTTGTTTAACGAATTATTCTATTATGATTAAACTTTTATTATGATAAATATTTCTGTTATTTAAAAAGGTGAGTTCTTATTGTCAGACAGTTTATTATCTGAACTGAAAAAACAAGAGATAGTCAGAGATAAAAACACTGAAGCTGATGTGATTTAAAGAAAAATCAGACAGACGAGTCAATGAATCAATAAAAACCTTCTTTGAGTTTGAAGCTTTCATAAAACAGGAAGCAGGACAATCATCGTGACAGTGATGGAAATAAAACTATTATTATTTTTATCATTCAAAGAAACAAACTGAGACTCACCGTGAGACGAAGACAGCAGAAGTCAGTTTAAACGCTGCTGGATGCACGCAGCAGATAAGACTCTTCTCCTCCTGCACGTCCGCCGATTCGTTGTGACGTCAGTCCTTTAGTGCAGGTGATCGTCTCACCTCAGTGTGAGTGCAAAGTTCAACGTTTGAGGATCCCAATGTGGACGGAAACAAGAAAAACGTGACCCTAATGTGTGGATGTCCACGGTCACTCAGGGCGCCGCGTGCAGTCACGAGGCCGCCATGTAACACCGTGAAGTCCCGTTTAAATCTCTTCAGCTCATTTGAAAGTGTTCCGCTCGGCTACCTTGGTTAGGTCGAGTGGCTACTTCCTCATCTTCATTGTTGAAACAGTCTTACCTGAAGGTCACGGTGAGGCCGCCGCTCGCGCTGGTCCGCACGCGCTGCTGTCGGCTCAGGTGTGTGACGCAGATCCAGCTGCTCGGCGCCTCTTCCTGTCGGTCGAAGCCGACACCCAGGCGCAGTGAGCCGGGCGGAGAGCAGGCTGCACCGGGGAGCTTCAGAGAGGCTTCACCTGGAGGGGACAAAGAGCAGAGCGCGAGCATCTGAGTTTCTGCACGAGACACATTTGATCTTTAAAAAGGACAAAAAGATTCTGTCTTTATCCAAATAAAGGACACCGCGTTTTATTTAATATTCTCCATGTTTTAGAGGCCATAAAAACCGGAATTATGTCAACAATTCCGCACACACACACACACACACACACACTTTAATTAATACATTTGATAATAATTATTTACACATTAGTTTTGTTCAGATTGAACCGTTTTACAGGATTGTTTTCATACCGTTTTCGTGTTTTTCTTATTTATTCTAAAATTGCAACAAACTAATTTGAACAAAATCTATTTTACTCTATTTTAAATCCGGACATCAGATCTGAATTAAATTCACTCATATTTAATAAATGTAATCCTGAAATTTAAAGGACTTTTCGCTTTGGTGTCAAAGTGTAAAAACAAATCAGAACACATTTAAATGTGTTGGATCCTTTTTAAAAGAAGCCTTCATCCTCCTCTAACATCTCATGAGCCTGATGATATATAAATATTTTGTTTACATTTCTGGTGGATATGAATAAAATGGTGAAGCTCTAAATGTTTTATTAAAACAATAAAGACTGACCGTGGAGCTCGTTGTGTGATCACGATTTAAAGTGGATGAAGTGACGCGCGGACTCGTCTTTAAAGAAGCAGATTAAACAAAGATTATCTATAAGAAAGAAATCATAAAAGACAGACACATGAAACCTGCAGCTTCATATCTACAGTGTTATTATGGGTAACAGGAATTCAACATGGCGGCGCGGCTCGGCAGCTCGGAGGTCATAAAAAGAAAGAGTTGAGAAATAAACAGAAACAGTCAAACAGAGTTTGTTCTTTGTTTTCTTCAAAATCCAAACCTGTGTCTTCACTGTGTGACGTCAGAGCTCCTCGTGTTTTATAAAGCATAATGAGCTTTTCTGTTTTCTAAAAGTTAAACAGTTCTTCACTCAAATTTAATTTCACACACAAAACATTTAATTTATCAAGAGAACAGGTTGGATTTTTCTGTTAAAAGATAATTATATTTAAACATTTCTATTTTGTTTCACAGCTAATATTAGCTCGTATTTTTTATCCTGAAGCTTCAAATAGAGAAACACGTGTGTGTGTGTGTGTGTGTGTGTGTGTGTGTGTGTGTGTGTAAAAATATTACATTTAAAAAAAGATTCAATAAAAAAATAATTGTCATCAACAGAGGTATCAGAGGGCCGAGTGAGTCGCTTTTTCCCCGTGTGTGTGTGTGTGTGTGTGTGTGTGTGTGTGTGTGTGTGTGTGTGTGTGAGGCCTGTAGCTGCACAATGATCGCTTTTTATTCATGTATTTCTCCTATAATAAATCGCGCGGACTTCATTTCATTCTTCTTCATATTTACATGAAGCTCGTCACTGACGGTCTTCGGTTTGAATATTTCTCCTTCAGTGTGAAGCTGAACTGAGAGCAGGGATTGTAAAGTTTGCAGCATCCTGTCCGGAAAAGAGCAATTCAACTGGAGCAATAAATTCATTTGAGGGAGAGAAGAGGAGAAACGAAATGACTCCTTCCTTTAAGAAGCCGCCATAAAACCAAATGAGGAGAGACAGGGGGAGGACGACATGCACAGAGGAGTCACCTTCTCTGTCCGCGCGCTGCTCCTCAGTCTCCTCCCCATCCCGTCCATCTTTTCTCTCTCTCTCTCTCTTTAGCATCTATCCGCTTCCGGTGATCTTTCCTTCCTTCCATGTTCCTCCTCTTTGCACATCCTGTCCTCCTTCTCTCTTTGACTCTGCAGCTCCGGTGTAACAGTCCGCTCTCCCCGGATCAGGCCTCCTCCTCCTCCTCCTCCTGCAGCAGAGCAGAAAGACAGCTTTCTTTCCTCCATCCTGTTTTCCTCCTCGACTCTTCACTTTCTGCTCCTTCGTTCCCAGAAGGCTGAAGGAGACACGTCGATCACCTCCACCTGCATGGATCCGGTTCTGATGGGATGCACATCCTCCCTCCTCTTGGACGCACAGAGGCTTAAAGGACAGACATCCCTTGAACGTGCTGAAGGCTGCACGTGCATGGCTGCAGTCTGGACCCAGATACCGGTTCGGTTCCAGAATGACAATGTAGGAAGAGGAGGATGCCACGGATGAGGAAGGGGGGGGGGGTCGTTCTGTTGCACTCTGAACAGTCAACACGTGCGTCACGCGCAGCTCCATCCGGTACCGATGTCTGCATTCCTATCGCGTGCACACCTGGCTGCGCTGACAAAGAGGTGACACGTTGGGTGTCGCTCGTGCTGCTGCTCCTGGCGCGTCACTTTCGGACGCTCACGTTATGTGGAAGGTCACCGAAGCGGCGGGGATCACGTGGAGTCTTTGGGGAACTAACGGAGCTGCGTGCATACGGTGGAGTGTACGAGTGTGAGTGTGTGTGTGTGTGTGTGTGTGTGTGTGTGTGTGCAGTGACAGGAGACTGGGGGGGGGCATGTTTTGGGTTGATGGGGGATAGAGACAGATTTTTATTGTCAACGCTTCCTGTTCCGCGGCCAATGGCAGTCTGAGGTTCACGGACAAGCCCCGCCCCTCCCTCTGACTCCTCCATTTTTTTTTCTTATTTACAGTGGGAGAAGTCGTCTCCTGTTACAGCTCCTCCGTCCATATTTCACAGCCTCTTCAAAGAAGAAGCACGCCGCGCTCCGGAGCCTGGAGGCGGACAGGAGGCCGAGGAGGAGCCGCGGAGTCCGAACCTGCAGCCAATTAAGAGCCGAGCTGAGCGCTGCAGCCTGCTGAGGAATGTCCCCTCGGATCAGGGCCCGACGTGTCCCTGACGACGCGGAGTCTCTGGAGTGTGTTGGTGGAGACAGTGTGGATAAAAAACCATGATGTAACCTCTGGACAAATCAAGTCATCACCGTGAAGCAGCACGCGCTCAGAGAAACACGATGAACTCATTGAGTAAAGCAGCGTGCAGAATATTTCCAAACTGAACTCTTTATTTACCCGCAGAGAAACTAAAACTGAATATTAAAAACTTAAAGCACGTGACGCAGCCTACACTCTTTTCTTAAAACCTAAATTATATTTGTCTTTATATTTCATGCTATTTGTCAAAAGGAGCCTCCAAACATTTCACCATTAACCGGAGTGACAAACTTCATCTGAAAAACAAACTATTCTATGTGAGATGCAGCAGGAGCGGAGCACGCGCTGACGGACACGAGCGGGTTTGAACTTTTTAAC
>NC_136707.1:23700450-23710450 GCF_947650265.1 Symphodus melops | reverse complement strand
TGTGTGTGTGTGTGTGTGTGTGTGTGTGTGTGTGTGTGTGTGTGTGTGTGTGTGTGTGTGTGTGTGTGTGTGTGTGTTTCATGAAGGGGGTCTGTTGGACATGAACTTGAGACAGAAAAACGAGCCTCAGTCCTGCATTCCTGGTCTGAAGCATAAAGTATTCTCTCGGGAGGTCAGTGTGTGTGTGTGTGTGTGTGTGTGTGTGTGTGTGTGTGCGTGTGTGTGAGGGGGCGTGTCTTCTCTTCCTGCCCCCTGTCTTGTAAACCACAGTCGAAAAGAACATAATGAGTGTGGATATGAAAGAAATGCCTTTCATTTCTTGTTCTTTCAACGTTTTTCTTCTATCAGGTCAGTGTGACGGACGGAGGACTTTAAAGTTAGGCCACGCCCCCTACAGCCCCGAGTATACTCGCTTTTTACAACACGGCACATGACATCAGCCTTGTGTATCCTGCAGTGGTTTACCCGTCTGGGTTAACATAGAGCTCTATGGAGACTGACTCACTGCAGGAGACAGACTCTAGTGGACACTGGAGGAACTGCAGCTGTAAAGTTGGACATTTTAACATAGAGCTCTATGGAGACTGACTCACTGCAGGAGACAGACTCTAGTGGACACTGGAGGAACTGCAGCTGTAAAGTTGGACATTTTAACATAGAGCTCTATGGAGACTGACTCACTGCAGGAGACAGACTCTAGTGGACACTGGAGGAACTGCAGCTGTAAAGTTGGACATTTTAACATAGAGCTCTATGGAGACTGACTCCCTGCAGGAGACAGACTCTAGTGGACACTGGAGGAACTGCAGCTGTAAAGTTACATAGAGCTGTTTGTGTTTGGTCATCCAAGCTTGACCTCATAACCACTTCTCTGCTGCATCTCATCCAACCCGATGTCTTCCCCTGCAGAATGACGGGAGGTCTGTTGTCCTCGTCTCTGTCCCTTCACCTGCTCTGATCACATCGTTTCCTTTCTCTCTCTCTCTTATTATGACGTGTGTTTTGTAACCTGCTGCAGGTATGGTGCATCAGTCACATGATCCATTTCAAACCACATGACCCTGCAGAGGTCTTTGATCTTCAGCTCCACGTGTCCTGGTGTGTGGACGAGTTAATGCCGATGGCCTCGTTCCATGTTCGTTTGTATGAGGTGAGCTCTGACTGTGTGAGCGTGCAGCTGTCTGCAGGCAGGAATGTAAAGTCTCTTCACTCTGCGTCTGGCAGCAGGAACCTGTGACTCAGCTCCTCATTTATTCATCCTCTCACATTCACAGAGAGGATCTGAATGTTTCTACCTCTGACCTCTGACCTCTCTGGACTCTCATGTCTCACTGTGTGCTGGTTTGTTTTAAAGTCAACATCCTAACCTGGATCAGAACGGTGATCACTGCACACTCTTTTATTCTCGTCCTTTATTAGCTATCAAAGAATCCAAAGGTGGCTCAGAGAGGAATGATGTAAATAAATCTACTGCAGGAGAGACACTAAAGCCGTCCTCCTTCGTCTTTATTCCTCTGCATGTCTGTCCTGCAGCGTGGAGCTGACCACAATCAGTGTTTTATATTCAGAATCTTTCTGTCAGAGTCTGTAAGGCTGTGAAATCTATCTATCTAATCTGAAGTATATTTAGATTCAAAGCTTGTGTGTTGTTTTATTATTAGCTCTATCCTTTAACTCCTCTATTCAATAATCATCCAAACAGCTTGTTTTAAATCTTCTGTCAGCTCCGTGACATTTATAATAATTATAGTTGTGTTTTTAGTGACTGTGTGAAAGTGCTCATATTAAAGGTGTTTATAATATCCTGTGTGAGAGAAGAGGCCGACAACACCAGGATCCCAGCTCTGCTGCATGAATATGACTGATGAGTGTCAGAGACCACACCAGTGGCTCCATGGTCTGCAGGCCTCTTCCTCCTCCTCCTCCTCCTCCTCCTCCACCTCTCTGGTATTTGGACTAAAGGGGAGACACAGCTTTATGGGCTTCAGGGCTTCCGTCCGTATTGTTGGTTTTAAAGGAGGACAGAGACGGAGCCGTAAAGAGAGTCAACAGGCCGGCAGAGCACACCACCGTTTGTCAAGTTCAATGTTAATGTTTAACGGTCCGACACACACACACACACACACACACACACTCAGTGAAGGAAATGAAATCCTGTTTTATTGGCCAGATTCCAGCTTCCTTTTTAATTTAATATCAGATCAAATCATCTTGTTTTGCATTATTATAAATCTTAAAGCACACGTGCCATCTCGTGCTCTGCACACGTTAGTTCATGTTTCCTGATCACTTCACTGAGCTGCTTAAATGTCACATTTCACCTTTAATTCCACTTTTTAAAGACTCACATTTTATTTTCTCCCCTTGAGCCGCCGCAGCTCAGCTACCATCACACTTAAGTCAACCCCTATTATTATTATTATTATTATTATTATTTTATTATGATCATTATTATTTTATTTTATTTTATTTTATTTTATTTTATTTTATTTATTTTATTTTATGTTATTATCATTATCATTATTATTATTTGTATTTTATTTTTTATTATCATTATTATTATTTGTATTATTATTATCATTATTATTATTATATTTTAAATTATCATTTTTTAAATTATTATTATCATTATTATTATCAGTAGTAGTAGTATTATAGGGTAAGATATGTTCAGGACATTTTGAGGTTCTAACAAAGTGAGCAGCAGAAAACGGATGAAGGTCAAGTTTGTGACGTGTGAATAAAGTGAAGGTCAACACGCACGCTCTGCGGGAGAGAGCTCGTGCTCCAGGAATCTGCGGATAGTTTTATATACATTTATTACGTTTATTCCGTTCATGCAGCACATCATGCAGGACTACTCATTTATTTTAAATCTTGTATTACGATTGGTAGAGAAAAAAGTGCACGCGCAGCGCGGCAAAAAGGAAAATGTCGAAAAATCAAATCCACGAAACAAAGAAGTTAAAATATTTGAGTCCGTGTCTCCGTTTAAATCCTCAAATATTAGAAAACATTTCTGTCCATTGTCTTTAGTTTTTTTTTTTTAATCTTTCATACTCCTAAAGATGATTTAGATCTCCTATTGGCTGACACGAGTTCGATAAATAAAGGGACATTTATTTAAACAGCTGAAATGAAAGGAACAGAAATAAGTCTTTTAGTTTAAGACGGTGGAGTTTGAAGAGAAGCGTCGCCATGTTGAAGACATTCTCACATCAGGTTAGGATTTCTTTTAAGAAAGTGAAATCTTTTTATTTTATTTATTTTATTAATTTGTGATTTTCCCTCCACATGTATGTTTCCGTTTGTCTGAACGAGGAGACTTTAAATCAAACAGGAAGGAGGGATTGTGACGCCGCGTGCTCTTAAAGATAAATAAGGATTCTTCTCAGGCCCAGCTCCCCCGACCAGAGAGACTGTCTGATCTGTGATAACGATAATTAACTGTCCGCAGACTCGACACACACATAGAGTCCTCACACACACACACACACACACACACACAGTCCACGCGGTGCTAGAGATATAATATCCACAGAGAGGTCTGAGGTCAAGCAGCTCGATGTATTTGTTAAAAATATAAACTTCAGGATTCAAAAGATATTCAAACCTTAAATTCATCAAACTCACGCGCTGCTTTCTGATGTTCATCGCGCGCTTGATGTTACGTTTCTAAAGTTTTTAAGACACGAGGTTTCTGTGGAACATTATAACTCCTCTGAGCCAGACTACTGCCGCTACTGGTGACCCACAACCCCTCCAACTGTGTGTGTGTGTGTGTGTGTGTGTCAGTGTGTGTGCTGTCGTAAAAGAGGCTTTAGCTGCTGACGTGACTCTCAAGGTCAAGGGCTTCTCTCTCACAAACACACACACACACACACACACACACACACACACACACACACACACACACAAACTACAAGGATATGTCGATACACACTTTAATCTTTTAGTCTCTTCTATTTACCTGCTGCTGTTCGCACATGCGCAGTGCTTTTGCTTTAAGTCTGTTTCAGACCAGTAGTTTTTCTTTGTTCAAATTTAAATTAATGTTTTTAATTAAGAGTAGTAATAAAGTGTTCTGTTCAGTTTCCTTTAACAAATGTTTAGCGTTACATTTTTCATTTTTTTTAGTGATTTCAGAATTTTCAAAAATGTCAACTCTGAATAAATCTTTATTTCAAACATGAAATCCATGTTTATTTGTTTTTATCAATACTTTTCTGTTACAAGCTGACATCTGCAGAAAAAGAACTTTAGGTCTAAATAAGTGTTTATTAGTTTCCAATGATGTTGAATCAAATCAAATCAAATGAGAACCATTAAAGCCAAACCGGCACGTGACGTCAATATCAAATAAACGAAACAGACTTTTTCTGCACCTTTGAATTTACCTTTCATTGTTACTGTTATAGATTCTCCACAGATTAACATTTAAAGTACACAATGAAAAGCGCACGAGCGGGTTTGAAAACGGAAGCTGCCTTCAAAGTTTTGGGGAAATAAAAAATCGTTTTCTGCACTAATAGCTTCTTTCCATCTGACTAACACAACAGTTATTAATGATATTTGCAGATGTGAAATATTCATCATCATAATCTTTGAATGAACTTTTTTCCAGTAGCTCCATCAAGAGTTTTGAAATGAAACGGTTTTCGTTCCCACGGTCTGCGGCCTGAGAGCAGGAATCACATATCTCTGTTGTGGTTGTGTTCACGCTCTCATAAACACGTTTTAATCTGCACGTGCACTCTTGAGTCCTCGTGCTGTTTGTGCAGTCTGCGGGGATCATCTTCCCGCCTTTGAGTGCGGATTTGTTTGCACATTTTACGGGAATAGTTGTGCGGAGGAGGAGGCGAGCAGGAGCACTTTACGCGCGCGGGCCCAAAGTGTTCAGAGAGCTCGAGGAGACTCCATCAGGATTAAAGGTGTTTATTAAGTGATGCACTATACTTAGGTTACTGGTTACAGGCGTTATAAACAGTATGAACAGCATATAGTGTGTGTTTGGCTACACGAACAACACAGAGAGACAAAGAAACACAGACAGGAGACAGACAGAGACATGGACGCAGGCAGGAAGGTGCTGTATGTACAGGAAGAGGGCTTTTTTCTCCTTTATGTCCTTTTATGATTTTTTTTTCTTGTCCCAGTCCATTGGGAGTACCATCCAGTTCATTTATTTGCCCTTTTTATGAATTCTGTCAGTTCATTCTTCATGTTGAACACACATCCAGATCCTTCATTGAACCGTCCAGAGCGCGCGAGCCTGCATGCTACGGCGCGCTGCTCTTCACTTTGGCCACAAACTTCTTCTCCTTCACCCTCCGGTTCTGGAACCAGATGGTGATCTGCCGCTCCGACAGGTTGGTGGCGGCGGAGATCTTCCTCCTCTTGTCCTTGGTGATGAATTTGTTGGCCGCGTATTCCTTCTCCAGCTCCTTCAGCTGCAGCTTGGTGTACGGGATCCGCTTCTTCCTGCCGCGGCGGAAAGGCGAGCCGTCGTGCTGATGAGCCACCACATCTGTGAGAGAGAAGAGGGGGGGGGGACAGTCGGGCTGAGGGGGGGCTGCACACACCGGGACACGCTGTTTGCCTTCAAATCACGAGTGCACATTAAGGTTTCTGTGTGCTTGATGAAGACAGAGAGTCCGTGCTTGCAGCTGATTGGTCAGCCATGATGCAACAGACAAACAACATGGTGGCTGTCTGCTCGAGCATGCAGCTGCAGCCTCCGGCCTCAAATACAAAGGTTTATTAATTCACGTAATAAGGGATCCTCTAATGTGCAGGTTGAGTCATTTTATAGCACGCGAAATAAAATGTCCCCTGTGTGTGTGTGTGTGTGTGTGTGTGTGTGTGTGTGTGTGTGTGTGTGTGTGTGTGTGTGTGCGCGCGCGCTCATAAATAAGAGATATTGGTGTCCGACATGAAGCCTTGCGCTTTGTTTAAAACCCCAGATCAGAGCCCACTGCTCTGTGATTATGATGCTGATCATTCTCATTCCTTATTAACCTGCTCAGTTCATCGCTCTGCTAACAACACAACACGTAATGATCAGTTTACACACGTGACCTTTACGTTCATGAATGGGCTTAATTAGCATGAAGAGACAGAAACAACTAAATGTGAATGTTGCACTTTACGGTGTGAGCTGTAATCTCTGAATTATTATTCCAACTACAAATCAAACAGCTTGTTTTATTTTCAGCACCGGTTGAGTGAAACTTTCTGTTCAACATGAATAAAGATCAAGAATTCATAAATGTGTTTTATTCAATTGAACCTCAGTGAATGAATCTTAATAACATGAAGTGCACGTGACATCCTTTTATTCAAAGTAGTTTTTAGAACCAAATTTGAAACGATATTAAAAACGTGTCTTACCTGCCAGCGCGGACTTCCACAAGTGTCCGGCCTGACTCTGGTCCTTGGAGCAGTACATTTGACCCCCCCAGCCATTAGTCAGAGCCCAGGGCTGGTAGCTGTCCATGGGGAGCAGGGTGTCATGGCGTGGCTCGCCGGTGCCCAGAGTCTGGACCACCGACACGTCCAGGTAGCTGGCCATGGACTGGTACGGACTCGGGTAGCCGTGGTAGAAGGCGAACTCTTTGGCCCGGTGGTTCGAGTACTCGTCTGAGTTCACCGTGGTGTCCATGTACTGAGAGCTGAGTGCGGCTCCGGCCGCCTGCGTGCAGGACTTCAGGGAACCCCGCCCCATCCTGCACGGGTAGTAACCGTTACCAAAGTAGCCATACGGTAACGCGGTGGCAGCAGAGGAGCTCTGATGCGGCACGGCCGCCGCAGGACACGGTCCGGCCGCGCACTGCTTCCCCGAGGAAGCCCCAGACTCACTGGAGCCTGAAGCAGACACATCCACGGTGGGGTACCCGGCCGAAGAGTGCACCAGACCGGACGGGTGACCGCCCAGAGCAGCGGCAGCCGCGGAGTGCGCCATGATGTTGCGGCACTGGCTCGCGGCAAAGTTTCCGCTGCCCACCAGCCCCTCCATATTCTTGTTCAGGTCGTCTAGGTTGTTGTCATACACAAACATCACCGTGTCCGCTGGCCAGCGAGGGTTGAGGACCAGGGAGGCGGTCATATGCGCTCCTGTTCCCGGTCTGGCTGCTTCCTTTTCTCTCAGATTCTTTTCGCTGCTACCGCGCGCAGAGCTGCTGAGAGCTCAGCTTTACGCATTGATTCCACACTGAGCTTCCTTCTCACTCACGGCTCTGCTGATTGTCATGTACCGTCACGTGCACTGTCATAGCACGCGTCCTGTCGCACCGTTTGTTGACGGTGCCCGCTCGAGGCAAATACTCCCGGTAACCGAGAGTCCCCCAGTTACATCTCAGCCGCAGATTTGACGCAACGAGCCCCCGGGAGCAAGAGAGGAGGGAGGGCGCGAGTCCATTGGATGAGAGTGGATGATCACGTGATGAGACGGAGAAAAAAGGCGGAGAAGAGGAGCCTTGTCGGGGATTGTCAGTCAAGGAAAAATGTTTTTATGAGGCTCGAGCTGTGGCACGAGAGGGGCATGAGCTGCGTGCAGCGCTGCGGCTCCGTGAACGTGCTGAGGCTCCTCGTGCAGCTGATTAATGTCAAGTCTCTGATCTCCTCCAGACATGATGTGTTGTCACCGTGAGCTTCAGAAAACTAAACATAAAGAACGTAAAGACGCACTGGAGAGGTTTCGACTCTGACACAAGAAGAAAATCACGAGAACAAATTCAAACTTTTGACCTTGACGAAAAGAAGTTTCGATTTTAATATTTCCCAATTTATTCAAACGTGTGTGTAAAATGTTCAGAGTTATGGACACATAAAGACTGCAGGCCCTGCCAAATGCACGAGGGCTCCAAGTTTAAAATTGTCGTAAAATATTTAAAAAAAAGAAATCACTGCTTTACGGGGATTTTTCCAGCCTTCAGCAGAAGAAGAAAAAAGTTCAAGTCCAAAAGAAGTGTTCTGTGTTGGTGTGTCTCAGGCCGAGTGCAGCTCTCTGGCTCTCTGACTCAGTCTCAGGCTGAAGCGGGTTTATGGAGGAGATTTGCAGGGTTTAACATTTGAGAGAAATGGCTTCGGTTCAAAGAGCTGCATGAAGCTTTTCTGCGTCTTCGTTTCACCGTCTGCTCGTGGATTTACATTTATGAGAAGAGGAGACTGGAGCGGCGCCTCGTGCTGTTGTTTCATACGTGTAGAAATGTGAGGTGATGAAAACACACTGTTCCTCTCTGCAACAGTGAAGAACAAAGACAAACATGATTTGAGTTGTTTCCTGTGAATGTCACCTCAGACGCTTCGACGCTTCATCCGAACTGTGTGCCTTTGGATCCGGCTTCAGATGGACCACGACCCGGTGACTGAGAGCCTGCACACACACTCAGCTGTATTGGGCAGGTGTGCTCTGAAGAGTGGGCCTGTGTTTATGTTTTTAATGAAGCAGAGTTCAATTGAATTATTTACATTTAACCTTCACCGCGAGATCAGACACTGAACGCGGCTGCAGCAGAAGTTACTTCAATTATATATATATATATATATATATATATATATATATATATATATATATATATATATATATGTACACACACACACACTAACATAAATGTTTTTTTTAAACGCAGTCACGTTTGTTTTGCAGCAGGTGAACCAGGATGAAGAGCTGACAGAGATAAAAACTAAATAAATCACTGACTGAACTTAAATCACATCTAAAGAAAAAAATCAGCTCTTATAGTTCAACATTGTTTTTTTAATTTATTATATTCTGTATTTTAGTAATTTTTCTTTTTCTTTATGAAGTCCAACTTTTCTTATTAAAGGATAAAAACAATAAATAAATAAATAAATGAGACAAACTGAAAGAATCCTTCTGAAGTTAAAGTTTGAAACATTTGTCTTCTTCCCCTCGGTGTCTAAAACTCGACATTTTGTCACGCGTGGATTTTTGCAGAACAGAAGAGAAAGATGAAGTACATATTATTTAAAGGTGTTTGAATCATGTTAATCCTTTCAAAATGTTGCTCCTCCTTCACGCTCCTGACGATTAAACTGGGGTTTTACTAAAGTTGTGCCCGTGCTGACATGTTGCTGTGACCTGTGGTATTTATCCTCCCTGAGCAGTTTTCATTCACACGTAAGCTCACGCGCACGGTCTCACCGGTGAACATGGAGTTTACCTTCAAGCTCTCCTGTCTTGGATGAGTGAAGGTTTTGTAGTTCTCTTCAGGCCCTGACTGCCTCACCTGCACGCGCCCCGTTTCATCCTCTTCATATTTAGTTCATCTGAAACGTGCTCAGGTAGAGGAGGCCGGAAGCTGCACGCGGTCGCCTGTCTGAGATCCGGCTGCAGGGTCCAGGAGGAAAACTAAAGGGGGACAGGACTTTTCGTGTCAGAACCTCCAGACCGGAAGAGTCAGTCTTTTTTCCTACTTTATAAATTCACAAAAAGGCTTTTACTCTGTGACATCATTTTGATTTTGTAGTCTGATTTTATTTCCTGTTATGAAGCACGTTGTTACCCAATCTAATAAATAATGATTTGTGTATTCTTCTGTTCTCTGCCTTTCATTCCTCAATGTTCAGATCGAAGTCGGAACATCCGGTAACATAAACAAATAAAAGACAGCAGACTATTTCAATCTCTGATTCTGCTCGGATTCATTCACAAGTCCAATAATTATGAAAATAACTTTATTTATACAGCAGCTCGTTTACAAAGACAGGAAGTCAGGACAACGACAGAATAAACATCAACTATCAGAAAGAACATCATTCACGAAATCAAATTCATCTGTGAGAAACAGGAGTTCTGTCTGAAGCTGTTTGAGCCTTTGAATCACAAAGGACCAACTCTGTGTCTTTATGCAGCTCAAATCAAACCTATGAAAACATTCAGTTCAATAAAGTGACAGGAGGCCGTGAAAGAGTCAAATATCATTCAAAACACAATTCAAAAGTTCACATTCAAACAGAAAACAAGTGAAACAGCTCA
>NC_136707.1:23682950-23697950 GCF_947650265.1 Symphodus melops | reverse complement strand
ATATATATATATATATATATATATATATATTCTCTATAATAATAATAATTTCTCAATAATATATATATATATATATATATGGAGTTATATATATAGGTATGTATATATATGTATATATATACATATATATACTATAAAGGTATATATGTATATATATACACATATATATATATTACCCCCATATATATATATATATATATTCTCTATAATAATAATAATTTCTCAATAATATATATATATATATATATGGAGTTATATATATAGGTATGTATGTATATGTATATATATATACATATATATATTATAAAGGTATATATGTATATATATACACATATATATATATAACTCCATATATATATATATATATATATATTCTCTATAATAATAATAATTTCTCAATAATATATATATATATATATATATATATATATATATATATATATATATATATATATATATATTATTGTCAGAAAGAAAACAAACAACACTGTTCAGCTCTGCTGTGTTTCAGCTTTTCTTTTCTTTTCAGCTGAGGCGAGCAGGGACAGAGACCAGGATCAGGATCAGGACCACATGAGGGTCTTCATCCTGCAGGGGCACACACACACACACACACACACACACACACACACACACACACTGAAACACAACACACACACACACTGAAACACAACACACACACACTGAAACAGAACACACACACACACACTGAAACAGAACACACGCACACACACTGAAACACAACACACACACTGAAACAGAACACACACACACACACACACACACTGAAACACGATACACACACTGAAACAGAACACACACACACACACACACAGGTAGAAGAGCTCCCTGGCGTCTCGTGAGTCTGTCAGGTTTGTTTCAGTGAATATATCTGAGCCTCACAGGTTTGTACCTGTTCTGTAGAACGAGGCACACAGCCTGTTCTCTCTCCAACACACTGAGAGGATTTCAGCCAATCAGGATCCAGTGTTTGGAGGCCATTGTTATTCACAGGCAGGAAGGAGTCTGTGTGTGCTGTTCTGTTCCCTCAGCGGCCAATAGGAGGGAGCCTTGTACCTCAGAGAGCAGCTCAGGTGATGGTCCTGGCTCTCTCTCTCTCACACACACACACACACACACACACACACACACACACACACACACACACACACACACACACACACACACACACACACACACACACACACACACACACACAGGAAAGGCTTCATAGACTGGATGTGATGAGACACACACGTTCACAAACTGACATTTCTTTATCCAGAGTTTCAAACATCTGGGTGTGAGTCCAGTCGCTCGTCCCTTTGACCATCACGTTGTCTCTCTCTCTTTGCTCCGACGTGAAGCTGTTTAGAAACGCTCTGACCTCTGGCTGAGGTCGTGTGAATACATTTGGTGTGAGCGATGAGGCGTCCCGTGCAGCCTGTGATCAAACACTCAAACTGGATTTTTTTTCATATTTGAGGAACAATGCACATGTTGCGTTCCTGTTCTGTGCAGCATGTGTTTAACATGTGTATCTATGCTGCACGTTTCTATAATGTTTCAGAGCTTACAGAGAATGTGCTGCTTGTCCCAAAGTACACCCCGAACTGAGCGTGTTGTGCGACATCTGCTCCCGACTCCACGACTTGTGTTGTGGTGTTGGCTCATGCTCAGGGAGGCTTCAGAGCCGCAGTAGCAGAGATGAGTTCAGCCCTCCTGATATCACCAGTGTGTGTGTGTGTGTGTGTGTGTGTGTGTGTGTGTTAAAGGTTGGTCTCGGGCACTTGGAGAGCAGCCAGGTGTTCTGATCCTGGATCTGTCTGTTGGTAGTTAAAGTGCATGTTAAGGGGAGGATGTGATCACTTCCTGTGTAGTATTTCATCCCGAGATGGACTCGACTGTGTTTGTGTAACACTGCTGTTTGTTGTTTTATTCTTCATTTGATCACATCTTATTTTGGATGTTGTCACGTTGAGGGACTTTACTCATCCACTCGACATGTGTTTTCTTTTTTCACTTGGCGAAGGCCTCTGACCCCCAGGAGAGGGAGCCATCAGCAGCCGTCTGTCCTTGTGCGAGTAAAGTGAAGCTGTATGGAAAGTCAGAATCGACCTCTCTGACATCTGTTTGTCTGAACGTGCAGCCTGTGGATGGAAACGAGGTCTGATCAGGTCTTTACATTCTGCACACGGTAAGACGTAGACTTGAAGGCTGCAGGTTTGAAGTGAGAAGCATCCAGAGGTCGACTTCATGACGTGCTCATCATGCTCCCACACACAAAACGTCAGATAGAAACCTGGAACGAGCTGTGGACGACTGTGTTCCTTCGTCGTCATGTCAGCGTTGTACTTTTTACGTCACGTCTAACCGAGGAGACGCCCCCCCCCCCCCAGGCACACGAACACACACACACACACACACGTGTAAATCCTTTCAGTATTTCTGTGACACTTGGGATCTGGACGGGTTTCTTCAGCCTGGATGAACAGCTGACACGTGGAGGATCATTGTTTTGAGGCATTCAGTGAACGTTTCTCTGTCATTGACTTTAAAGATCCAGACCTCACCCGAGGTGGACCCCCGAAGCTCTCCTCTTTTATTTTTACAATAACATCAGCTATTTCACAGCCGTATGCTAACACCTCGCCTCCAACTCCACAGCTCCCAGGAGCTCGTTACCCTCACTGTGGAGTTGAAAATGAAGCCTGACATGAAACACATGTGATGGAGGAGAAGAAGGAAGAAGCTCTCACAGACACCTCTTAGCACATATTTCTGTCAAACGGATACACAGCTTCATTTGTGACCGTGCATACCGATGAGATTTGCATGTTGGTTTTGATTTATGGCTCAGCAGCTCGACGTTTAGAAATGTTTGCTGCCAAAGCCTGCAGTCCCAAAGGATTGCTAGGTTTGATCAAATGATCAAAAGAACACTTTTGAATCTGTCAAACATATGGCTGTTGATTCTGTTTTATGGCCACGCTCTGGTATTCAGCCGTCCGCACTGTGCACAGTCTGCCCTGCAGGGATCCACTCTCTGAGACGCACAGATGCTCGCTGCTTCTATCAACCTGCTCTTCCTCTTTAGACCAACTTATTGGTTTTCATTATGGACAAGAATGTTCTTCCTCAACTCAAAACTTTTCCCAGACTCAGGGCTTTCACACTTGCAGAAAGTTCCTAAACAGGTGGGACTTCAGCTGCCGGACTCCCCGAGATGAACGCAGCAGGATGTTCTCCAGAGAGGGAACGGATCGCTTTGACGGACTGTTACAGAACAAGCAGCAGCTTCTTTGAATGGCTGTGTATGTGACTTCCTGTGCTGCTGCAGCCAGCCTCTAGTGGACACTCCAGGAACTGCAGGAGGTTACGCTTCAGCATCAGCTTCCTGTCTCTGTGAGGTCCTGATTGGTTCAAACCGGGGCAGACTTCCTGCTCGTTAAAGGAGACAGTTGTTGTCTCTGTGTCTCCAGTAGAAAACCTGGTGTCAGAATAAACATGAGCGTTGATCAATGCTACTTTTTAAACAGTAGATGCATGGAACCATAATTCATTGAGGACTTTTTTACGAGACGTGACTGTGATGAAATGTGTTCCGTGTTGGCAGCAGACGAGATGACACGTCTGAACACGTCTGTGCTGATAATTACATCAGTCAGGTTGAGTGTATCTGCAGAGCGGAGGCTCGGCGTGCGGCGCTCTCCTGCCCTCTCTGAGCTCTGATCGTCACCACGTGCAGCTGTTCGTGTTTCCGTGAGTTTCAGCTGACTCCGCAGCACGTCTCGCTGCTGCACACATGTGATGCGCTGTCGGCTCAATAAATCTGTGGCTTTGTGTTTAAGAGTCAGTGAAAGCAGCTGCTGCTCTGAACAACAGAACTCATTATCACCCAAAAATGTGCCACTATCACGTCTCTGCATTTTACAGCATGTTGGAAATCATTACATTATTTCCACACAGCTGTAGCACAAGGCTTCGACTGATCGGATGCTTTGCACTCCCTGAGGTCTCCGTGCTCCTGCTGTGAGCTCGCGTTGAGACTCCTGACGGTCCCACACTGAGGATAGGTTACAGCCTATAGAAGTCCACACTCATTCAGGGGTGGGCGTGGTTACCTTTGAAATGTAAGTCCTTTTCATCCTTTGGGGATGGTTGTCTTTTTATGTGTAGTGTCGTGTCGTGAGATCTTCATCCTGTGACTGGCTCGTCTTCACAGCTAACGCAGAGACTGTTTAAAAAGGACATGACAGCAATGGACTGCATTGCTGAGGCCTCGAGTTCTGCACTTGGTCGTTGCTATGTTGGTTTCCTGCAGCTGGTCGTGACCATATTTGGAGAAAGGTGAAGCAGGAGAGGAGCAGCCGCTCAGTCGAAGAGTCCGTGCGCGTGGCTTATTTAGTTACTGGTGAATGAAGTAGCTAACTATCAGGATTCCTGTAGAATAAAGTTCTATTTAGTAGCTGACTGAGTCATTTACTTTAAAGGTCCCATATTACCCAGAATCCTCTGCTCCATGTGTCTCTAACATGTGTCTCCAGTCTGTCTCCAAACCCCCCAATGATGAGAAAAGTCCATCCTCTCCGTCTCCTGCCTGCTCCACTGTTCAGAAAATGTGTGCTCAAACAGGCCGTTTGGAGATGTTCCCTTCATGACATCACAAAGGGCAGTAGCCCCTCCCCCAGGTGGGTGACACTCCCACAGCTAGGTGTTTGTTCTGCCCTCTGAGTCTGCCTTCTCACCGTAAACAATAGGACATGGAGCCAGAAAGCAGCGAGTACACCCGAGCCCTTCCAGAGAGGGGGCGTGGTCAGACACAGCTCATTTACATATTTAAAGCTACAGACACAGAAACAGCCTGTTCTGAGCAGGGTTTATAGACATGATCAAATACAGGATCAGAGTGTGGACTATGGAGATTGACTCACTGCAGAAGACCGCCTCTAGTGGACACTGGGGGAACTGCAGTGTTTGGCACTTCTAGTCGTTGTTTCTCATTCTTGGAAGTTGTCATTTTTGGTTTAATGTCCTTTCAAAGTTTTCATGAAATAATGATGAATCAGAGGACCCTGAATGCATCTCTGCTCTGCCTCATGTTCACACACTGATGTGACTATTTAGTGTTAATCTGTCTCTCATTTACAGCTGGATCATCAAGATTCATATTTTTCACACACTCTAAATATAACAGTATTTCACCTAAAGGACAAATATTATATATATTTTCATATTTTCAACCTCTGCGCTGTTTATGATACTTTAAAACGCCTTAATAAGACATTGGAGGGAGAGAATTTAAACCTGCCCACTCTGATAGTCTGCAAATATTCAGCAGCAGAGAAAATAAAGTCAACCCAACTTCAGGTGAAAATGTCAAATTTAAAGGAAATTAAAAGAGAAAATGCCTGCAGAGCAAAGTACTTTCCAAATAACACAAAGCATGATTCATATAATCTGCTGCAGAAAAGGACGGATCCCTTACATGTGATGGTGTAATGATAAATTTCCTGCATGTCGCAGTGACTCCACCCTACCTGGCGTCTGCGTGTCTCCGTCCTCCGCCTGTCCTCTTTCTCATCATCTGGCCGCTGGATTAACAATCAGCGCAGATTATAGCCGTAATAAGCTCCAAAACACCGGTTCAAGGGTCCGCTGCTGCTCTGCGCAGCCAGCCTGTGCACTTAAAGGATCCGCTTTTCATTGATACTGCTCTGCTATTACTGCTCCATGAAGCTCGATTAATCCGCCCTGTGGACTCTCTTCATACCTGCTTATTATTTAAAGTCTGGATCATAAAAAACACAGAGAACGTTTGAATTTATACTCAAAAAGTATAAAAGCCCAAAATGTAAAACATATTTATAAACGCATGTAAATAACTCATCAAATATTCATCATATTTTCACCTTTACTCTTCATAAAACGAAGACTCATAAAAAAAAGTAGTCTGGTCATTTCTGGAGACCAAGACTTGAACCGAACATGATCCATTCAATTTGAAAAATTAAAAAGGCCTCAGACTGTTGACAACAAATATTTTCCTTCTCCGACTGTAAAATAAATCTGTTCTAAAAATGTTAAATAATATAATTGTATTGATAAATGTTGTCCCTCGCGCGCCGCCTCGGTTGATTTGGAGCCATTAGGCGCGTAATGATTGACTTCCAAACATCAAACGCCGGAGAACAATGAGGCTGAGCTGCTGTCTCTGCCTGCGCGTCTCTAATTCTCCATAACAAAAGTACAAAGGCCGAGACGAGACCAAAGGCTTCATCCTGTAACACCTTTAACACCTCTGCGAGGCCGCGGCGCCGCGCCGGGCCGACGCGCACGCCGAGGCCCGTCAGCAGCGGCGGGCAGCCCCGGGGACACAGACAGTACGGAGGAGGAGGAGAGAGGGCGGAGGAGGGGAGGGGGGGTGTTGGGACAAAAACACCTCATCTTCCGTCTGACTGTCTGAGCAGACCTGGGTGAACTCTGAGTGTTTGTGGGAGAAGTTTCAGTCGCAGCATCTTCAGCGGCCCTGCTGCCTGCGGAGGGGGGACAGTCCACGAGAAGAGGATTTACACTCAAACAGCCTGATGTGTAAGTACATGTCAAACCTGCTTTAATCATGCTAACTTTGTTAAAGGCTGAGACTCAGAGAGTCATCTTTTCACACGCTCACGTGCACGTTAAAACTGATTTAAAAATGACGTCATTAGATAGATATAGATAGATAGATTTTACTGATCCCGATGGAAATTCAAGAACATTAGTCAATTTAACGACCTCAGCTCTGTGAATGTTCACGTGATTCATGTGTTCATTGACCTGACTCACACACTGATCAGAGAACTTTACACACTTAGTGAGAGAAGAGCAACTTTAAACATATTTCACACGTTTTCAATGTTTGTGTCTGATTCAAAGTCAAGACAAGGTCGGCCTGAAGTCTCCTTAAAACTCACGGTTCATATGTTTCTGCTCACTTTATATATATATATATATATATATATATATATATATATGTGTGTGTGTGTGTGTGTGTGTGTGATTCCACTAAACGTGTTTGTAGTAAAACAATCTTTACTTTAAAATGAAAAAAAATAAAATAAAATAAAATAATATATATATATATATATATATATGATTCCACTAAACGTGTTTGTAGTCAAACAATCTTTAGTTTAAAACGAATTTTTTTATATATATATCTATATATATAGATATATATATATATATATAATATGAGTAGAAATAGTTTGTAATCAGAGTTATTCTCATTGGCCATCTACATTTTTTTAGATTTATTTATTATGTACAATGTTTTTCATCTAAAGCTTGTTTACTTATCATCTCATTTATTTATGTTTTATTAATCTGTATTTCAACTCATTATCTCAAACGGTTCTGATTGGTTGATTCATTGAATAATTAAAGCCTACAGGAGAGAGCACGCGCTTTCTTATTTGTGTTTTATTCTTATTAATACATTTCCTGCCTGATTCTCCGACGGTTCAAACTGATCTCTGAGTGTCTCACATTTCCTCTGTTTGCTTCATTTCAGTAGCAGAAGGCAGACAGACGCCGGCGGCGGCCACTACCATCGTGCACGCTCCGGACAGAGAGCGGCAGACGGAGCCGTGCACGCGCAGCGCCCTGCTCGACAGTAGTCGGCGGCACCGGACCGCGTTTACGCGCGAGCAGCTGAACCGGCTGGAGCAGGAGTACAGCACGGAGAGCTACGTGTCCCGGCCCCGCCGCTGCGAGCTCGCCACCGCGCTCAACCTCCCGGAGACAACCATCAAGGTAGAGTGGTTCAACCTGTGGTCAGTGCGGGGGGAAACGGCCGTGATGTTTCATATCAAGGGCCACCTCTTATCTATTCACTAAAGTGGCCTCTGATGACGTCAGGAGCGGCTCTTAGAGCAGATTGACTTTAAGTAAGCTACTCAAAGAAAACAACAGCACCTCTCTTCACTGATGCAAACAGTGCAGGTGTAGTTCCACCTCAGGCCTGTAGGACATTCTGTGTTCTGAGTGTTTTCATGCAGAAAAGAAAAAGCATGTGGGAGAGATAGAGGAGGGACTCACCTGGGACTCTTCCGTGCTCTCGTCTGAAGCCCTAACCCTAACCCTACATTGAGTAGTGACAGCTTTAGCAGCGTCTAAGGTTTGGCGCAGAGGCCCGCTGGCGCAGTGCAGCAGCTTTAAGACGCAGTAAATGCGCCCACCTTTCTGCCAGCTACAGCCCGCTCTTTTATGACGGCGCAGGAATGTGAGGAGAGGCCTCGTAAACGCCGCCACCTGACGTTTTAGAAGCTCAGCCTTCCGGGGGATTCTATGGACCGCTGAGGGAGGTGAGGGGACTGGACCGGCTGACACCAGGAGTAATCCGCCCGCTCCTTTAACCACATGTGACAGTAGCTCGCTGCTCGTTCTCTTACTTTCATACGAGCGCGATGACTCGAGAACAACCGTCTGAAGGAAGTCTTTGGAACCAATCAGAAGAGCAGGTTAGACTAAATGAATAAAACACGATCTTCACCTCTCGCAGGTTTCTGATTCACACGTCTGTTTTTAAAGTAAGATTTTCGCTCCGTCGTTGGTCATGTGGTGTTTAAGGGAACACCTGGACTGATAACAGCCAATCAGCTCGTCCTGACTGCTCAGTGACTTCCTGAACCCACATGTTCTGCACCGTGTCAAACATGGAGAGCAGAGCCACCAGCTGATTCCTTCAGGCTTTGTTTTCTGATGGCGCCGGTGCACAGCGTCTGAATCACAGCGGCAACACGCCAACCAAACTTCAACCGACAACCCTCCTCCCTCCGTCCTTTAAATCAGCTGTTTGAGTCTGTTTCCTCTGTCTGTTCCCCCCCCCCCCCCCCCTCTCTGTGCAGGTTTGGTTTCAGAACAGGAGGATGAAGGATAAACGTCAGAGACACTCCCTGCCGTGGCCACACCCCCTGGTCGACCCGCTGGGGGCGCTCCTGATGAACCGGTACTCACCTTCCTCTGGCCTGCAGTACCCCTTCCCCCCGCCCCACCTGCCCCACCTGCCCCTGCACCATCACTACCCGCTGGCTCTGTCCTCACACGCCACCTCTGCTCACGGACGCTACAGCGCCCCCATGAGGACCCTGGATGCACTCCGCCTCTCTCGGTACCACCACAGAGCAGGGGGGCTCCCTCCACCCACTGCAGCCCCCTACCCCTCCAGCAGCATCGTGCACCACCCTCCTTCCTGCCCCTGCCCACTCTGCCTGCACTGGGGACCGGATCAGCTGCTCAAAGCCAGAGAGGGGGTGCTGGGACTGACCCAAGACCTCAGCCCCAAGACCAGAAGCCAGCCTGCCGGTCTGGAGCGGAGGGAGGAGGTGGTGTAACAGCAGACAGGAAGTTCATCACTCGAAATCAAACAGCAGAAGACGAGGACTTTATTCATCCTGCTGATGGAGCAAAGAGACGACTCACCCAGGAGGGGATCCACACGGGGATCCAGATCCACCCAGGATTTCTTTAAAATGATCCACGAGTGCAAACCCCCCTGACAGTGCAGTGGTGTTATTGGACTCAGAGGAGGGGGGGGGGGGGGGGGGGGGGGTCTCCTGCTGTGCAAATCACGGAGCACATTGCAGAGATGTAACACGGCATGTGTCCCCGCCTGGCTTTTTATTTGTCCCCGTGTCCTCTTTAATGGACTCTGTTTGAAGGTGCAGTCCAAACGTCTTCTCCTGAAACAGACAAAGGCATCAAATATTTATTAAGTTTAACCTCCCATTTTAAATGTTCCCATCATTTCTTCTTGATCAGTTTTGACTCTTTTCACACCTGAAAACTTGAATAAGTCCCTGAAGGAGAAGAACTGTCTCTTTAAAGGTGTTTGTGTTCTTCTAAAGCCACAGACCAAGCTGTGCAGAGTGTGTGTGTGTGTGTGTGATATCGACACCTGCAGGATGTTGAAGGCGTGCTCACACACCTCGCAGGAAACCTGTCTCTGTCTGTTGTCTGTTGATCCGTCCGCTCTCTACCTGAGCAGCTACAACACCTTCTGTTTCTGCACTTTACTGTAAACCTAATAAACGCTGACATTTGTCTTTTTATACGACAGGCTGACTTTCTTTCACATTTGTACCACAGGCCACGCCCACCTGTCAATCATCTCAGCTACACGCCTTATTGTGAATAACTCTGATCCTTCATCCAATCAAAACTGATGAGTCATCAAAACATTCCCCCCGTACAGTGTGTGTGGATGGAGACATGAGCTAATCACACCTATTTGGTTTTTTGAAGCAGGCTGTAAACATGTTCATGTCTGCTGTAAAAACAGGCTGTTTGAATGGGTGTGTATGTGACTTCCTGTGCTGCTGCAGCCAGCCTCTAGTGGACACTCCAGGTACTGCAGCCAGCCTCTAGTGGACACTCCAGGTACTGCAGCCAGCCTCTAGTGGACACTCCAGGTACTGCAGGATGTTACACTTCATGTTTAAACAGCGCAGGCTGCTGCTTGATTTAGTTCCTGACCAGTGATGAAACAGAAACATGACCGTCGTGTTAGTTTGTGGACGTATTTAAAGAGAACGAGTTCAAACGTAACAAAAGCACAAAGAGACAGTCTGACATGTCAGTAACAGTGAGAACACCTTCATGAGAACACTCTGCTGTAACATCAATGACTAACAGCTGTCTGAATTTGCAGAGTGTGACATGTTCAACATGTTTGTTCAATGAGTGCATCAAAAAACATGTGACATACGTTCGGAAACAATCCATGTTGAACTCTCCGTGTTTAAATGTCTGAACCACCGGCTTCCGTGTTTATTTATTCATGTTTATTCGATGAAGCCACTTCAACATATCGAAACATCACGATGTTCGCCGACTCATCGAAACCTCAAACTTCGATCAGCTGATGTCATCTCGTCTTTGTATGGTCACAGTGAGTCTCTGAAGGTCACGCTAGGTTTCAGCCTTGAAGACGCAAACATGAAGACAACCTGAATCTGCTGAGTGCATTTCCACCAATCAGACACCAAGAGAGCCAGTAACAGGAAACACAAGGTGTTAGTGTAGTATCATCATAAAATGATGAATATGACGGGAGGTTTAGTCTTTTCTGTGATGCACGCTGACTTCCTGTCAGCGACAGTCAACCTGGATGTGATCCAGTTTCAGCAGCGTAGCTTTAAATAGCACTTTTATAAATCTTCCACGTTGGAGCTTTACAACCCAAACTCAAACGCTGTGCTGTGTTTCCAGAAGCACAGAGACAGTGTGACAGAGTGAGGAGAACTCAACACAGGTGCAGGTGTGCTGTGTGTTTCCTGTGTTAGCTCGTCGCTCACAGGGTGGGGGGGGGGCGGCGCTCCTCCTCTGGATGATTCACAGGCTGTAAAAGGTTTTGGACAGAAAAGTCGATCAGTCTGTTGGCAGCTGATTCCTATAAAAGACTGGAGACATGAGCTGTGTGCACGCTGCACTGGTGACGAGCCAACATCAAATCAGAGGCCAGAGACCCAGCGAACAGTCCAGGTTCGGTTCTCACACACTCAGACCAGCTGCTGTTTGTTGCCCAAGATGACCAAATTTGAAAGAGAGGGTGGAGCTATCGAAGTAAGAGGTTTGTCCGTTTTCATATTCAAACTGTGTGTGGCTGTGAAGTTTTAACATAGAGCTCTATGGAGACTGACTCACTGCAGGAGACAGACTCTAGTGGACACTGGAGGAACTGCAGCTGTCAAGTTGGACATTTTATCATAGAGCTCTATGGAGACTGACTCCCTGCAGGTCTTTTGTCAGCATGCAAACACTAATGAAAACAGTGGTTGCACTTTAACACTGATGTTAGCAGGTGGGCTAACATCATTTAGCTCATATCGCTGTTGAGGACTCGAGCAACATATGCCTTCATATAACCGTGTTTGTGTTCCCTTCGGCTGCAGTGGATTGATAAACAGCTCTTCACATTATTTTACAGCCGCTGCAGCACGAGAACACTGATTCACATTTCAAAGATGGAGCTTCAAGTTTTTACGGCAGCAGACGTCAGAGTATGAATAAATAATCAATAAACAGTAAAAGTGTTTGTTCATTGTGCAGACTTTTACAAGTCAACAGTTACTCTTCATGGACAAATCAATAAGAGCTTTACAGAATCAAAACAAAGTTGTAACTGAAGCAAATGATCTCCTCACAGCTTTTTTCTTTTGGGGGGGGGGGTCTGTCTGGATGTCAGGTTGTTGGTGTGCAATGATTTAAAGTCCTATAAACATGCAGTAAAACGCTTTAGAGCTGCTGTGAAAGATCTGCTTGGAACAAAGTGCTGATATTTATCGAATCAATGAACCGAATACAGGAGAGCAAAACACTGCAGTTCCTCAAGTGACCACTTCAAACAGAGCCGGCAGGGGAGCGCTGTGTGTGTGTGTGTGTGTGTGTGTGTGTGTCTGACTGTGTGTGTGTGTGTGTGTGTGTGTGTGTGTGTGTCTGACTGTGTGTGTGTGTGTGTGTGTGTGTGTGTGTGTCTGACTGTGTGTGTGTCTGACTGTGTGTGTGTCTGACTGTGTGTGTGTGTGTGTGTGTCTGACTGTGTGTGTGTCTGACTGTGTGTGTGTGTGACTGTGTGTGTGTGTGTGTGTGTGTGTGTGTGTGTGTGTGTGTGTGTGTGTGTGTGTCTGACTGTGTGTGTGTCTGACTGTGTGTGTGTGTGTGTGTGTGTGTGTGTGTGTGTGTGTGTGTGTTTGGAGCTCCGGCTGTTCTCTGTCAATCCCCAGGATCAATATTAATGTACAAAGACATGATGAAGGCGGAGCTTAGCTATGACACTTCAGTGTGTGTGAGATGTTCTACTTCCTGTCCTTCAGACTCACACTCACCTGGGCAGGTGTTCACCTTGACAGGCTGAGTGTAATAATGTAGGACAATAAACAGAGAGGTGAATTACAGGTGAGCGTGTCTGAAGGCAGCTTGAAGACGGACGCTCGAGGACACAGATAATAATGTGGTTTAATCCTGCAGCGGGGTAAGTACAGGAGGGAGGCAGACTGGGCTGTCTGAGGGCTCAGGTGGGACGTGGACAGGTAAGGAGGGAATGAGGGGCTTTACTGTCTGCAGGCTGCAGCTGTGTGAACAGGTGTCTCAAGTCAACGTTTGTCTTTGATTCTAAATGTTGTTAGAATGAACTTTCACTGATTCAGACTCCTGAGAGTCCTCTCTACGTCACTATGACGAGAATCTGTGTGTTTGTATCAGACAGTCTGTAGAGGTGGCGTGCAGACAGTCTGTAGAGGTGGCGTGCAGACAGCCTGTAGAGGTGGCGTGCAGACAGTCTGTAGAGGTGGCGTGCAGACAGTCTGTAGAGGTGGCGTGCAGACAGTCTGTAGAGGTGGCGTGCAGACAGTCTGTAGAGGTGGCGTGCAGACAGTCTGTAGAGGTGGCGTGCAGACAGTCTGTAGAGGTGGCGTGCAGACAGTCTGTAGAGGTGGCGTGCAGACAGTCTGTAGAGGTGGCGTGCTGACAGTCTGTAGAGGTGGCGTGCAGACAGTCTGTAGAGGTGGCGTGCAGACAGTCTGTAGAGGTGGCGTGCTGACAGTCTGTAGAGACGGTAGAGGTGGCGTGCAGACAGCCTGTAGAGGTGGCGTGCAGACAGTCTGTAGAGACGGTAGAGATGGCGTGCAGACAGTCTGTAGAGGTGGCGTGCAGACAGTCTGTAGAGGTGGCGTGCAGACAGTCTGTAGAGGTGGCGTGCAGACAGTCTGTAGAGGTGGCGTGCAGACAGTCTGTAGAGGTGGCGTGCAGACAGTCTGTAGAGGTGGCGTGCAGACAGTCTGTAGAGGTGGCGTGCAGACAGTCTGTAGAGACGGTAGAGGTGGCGTGCAGACAGTCTGTAGAGGTGGCGTGCAGACAGTCTGTAGAGGTGGCGTGCTGACAGTCTGTAGAGGTGGCGTGCAGACAGTCTGTAGAGGTGGCGTGCAGACAGTCTGTAGAGGTGGCGTGCTGACAGTCTGTAGAGACGGTAGAGGTGGCGTGCAGACAGCCTGTAGAGGTGGCGTGCAGACAGTCTGTAGAGACGGTAGAGATGGCGTGCAGACAGTCTGTAGAGGTGGCGTGCAGACAGTCTGTAGAGACGGTAGAGGTGGCGTGCAGACAGTCTGTAGAGGTGGCGTGCAGACAGTCTGTAGAGACGGTAGAGGTGGCGTGCAGACAGTCTGTAGAGGTGGCGTGCTGACAGTCTGTAGAGACGGTAGAGGTGGCGTGCAGACAGCCTGTAGAGACGGTAGAGGTGGCGTGCAGACAGTCTGTAGAGACGGTAGAGGTGGCGTGCAGACAGCCTGTAGAGACAGTAGAGGTGGCGTGCAGACAGCCTGTAGAGACGGTAGAGGTGGCGTGCAGACAGCCTGTAGAGACGGTAGAGGTGGCGTGCAGACAGCCTGTAGAGGTGGCGTGCAGACAGCCTGTAGAGGTGGCGTGCAGACAGTCTGTAGAGGTGGCGTGCAGACAGTCTGTAGAGACGGTAGAGGTGGCGTGCAGACAGCCTGTAGAGACGGTAGAGGTGGCGTGCAGACAGCCTGTAGAGACGGTAGAGGTGGCGTGCAGACAGCCTGTAGAGACGGTAGAGGTGGCGTGCAGACAGCCTGTAGAGACGGTAGAGGTGGCGTGCAGACAGTCTGTAGAGACGGTAGAGGTGGCGTGCAGACAGCCTGTAGAGACGGTAGAGGTGGCGTGCAGACAGCCTGTAGAGACGGTAGAGGTGGCGTGCAGACAGCCTGTAGAGACGGTAGAGGTGGCGTGCAGACAGCCTGCCTTCTCTCTGCAGCAGAAACACTCAGCTGCTTGTCTGATTGGTGTATAATCAGGTCACCTGTTTAAATCAGGGTCTGTTTGCTGGTTCATGTTGTGGCTGCAAACTTATATTTAACACTTTATGAAGCAAGTGCTGTGTGGTCAACACTCAATTACACATCAGAGTGTTTAACTGTAGCCCGCAGCAACCAGAGGAAATGTGTG
>NC_136707.1:23644396-23682750 GCF_947650265.1 Symphodus melops | reverse complement strand
AAATCAACCAAAGTGGCCGAGCGGGGCAGAAACCAGGCGGGGGCGCTCTCTCTCTCTCTCTCTCTCTCTCTCTCTCCTCTCTCTCTCTCTCTCTCTCTCTCTCTCTCTGTTCACACTGTTTTTATCGCTTTGACGTCGACGCTTTGCTCGACCTGTAAATGAACCAATCAGAGAGAAGGGCTGCAGGGGAAGAGGATTTTTATTTCCTGGTATTTTAGAGACGTGTCAGGAAGTCGTTGGGTCCATAAGATGTCAAAAATATGAGGCTCACGTTGATCAGTGTTTTTTAGTGAAAACTGACACGAGCACAAGCTGCAGCAGCGAGGAAGGAAAGACAATAATCCTGTTTTATTAGAAGCTTCAGTCAGAGGCGCTGGAGGCTCATTTAACCGTCCACACACCTCGGATACGAAATGAAAAACACCAGAAGAGTTTTGGTTTGTTGTTGAACTTTCTGATTCAGTGTTGTTTTGGACACGGAGCGTCGTGTTCCAGTCCTCCGTTACGTTTCCCGGACACCTTCCACCTCCCCAGAAACGTGCAGAGTCAGGACTCCTGAGAAAACGCTCCATGTTGTTGATTGATGCCGCGTGCCACGTCTGTCCTGATGTCATCAGACACTTTGAATAATCTACCCGCTGTGTGTTTACGCTCACGGACGCTGCAGAGCTCAAATATTGTGTTTGATTTGTCAGCGTTGGTCTTCAGACCTTTAAGGAGGTTTGGTCCATCAGTCTGATCAGAGCTTGATTTAACCTTCATGCTAAATTCCTCCTGAGCCGAGATCAATATGCAATCCATAGATGAAGAACTCGTCCCTCCTCTTTTCTCCGTATCACGACACAAGCGAGTTCTCCTTCTTGTTTTTGTGACATGTCAGACACAGATTATTCCGACTCCTCATAAACGTGTACACGACCTGAACGCAGCGTAATCAACATCCTGGAAGTCAAACGCAGTGACTGTCAGAGTGCTGTGAAGATGTTTCTGCTCGCAGCACAGCCAAACTGCTTTTGAGTCCTGATCCAGATCCAGCTTCCTCCTCCTCCTCCTCGTTGGCCCCGCCTCCGTCTGCATGCGTGTCCTGTGTGTGTGCATCGTTCCTGTCGACCGTCTGCAGCCTCCTCTCTGTCGTCTGGATGTGACTTTACTAACGCCCCCGCTCTGTGGCTCCAGCTCAGTCTGCACTGTTTTTTGTTTTTTTGTAGTTTGTTGCACGGGGACCATTAACGGAAACGGACCAACTCATGCACTGGATTCTGTCCGTGTGTCCCGGCGGACCTGCGGCGCTCAAAGACACTGATCTCCTTCGACGTCATCGTCTTGTTTTTCTCAGCCAGCACTCTTGGAGGCTTTTTTTATTTTATTTTTTTGGTGCATGTTGTAATGCAACTTCTTTTTGCAAACCCTCCTGACTCCCTCCTCGCTTTACTCAAAGGGCTGCCTCCTCCCCCCCCCCCCCCCTCCTCCTCCTTTCTGTCTGCTTCTCCACAGTGGGAATGTTAAACACTTTCTAATCCATATCAGGAAACTCATCGCCCCTCCTTCTATGCTCGCTGGACTCTCGCTCCGATCATGTAACCCAATCAGCACGCCTGCACTTTGTCCTCCCAGCCACGCCCCCTCCCCTCTTCTCCCTCCTGGTCGTGCATCCTCCTCCTCGTTCAGCTTTAAGTTTGGCCTGCCGTGTGTGTGTGTGAGTGTGTGTGTGTGTGTGAGTGAATACTCATGGATCGTCTGCGTATAAGTGTATCTGCTCCTCAGCAACATGAAGCCAAGGCTCTTTTTGTCCTGTGTGTGTGTGTGTGTGTGTGTGTGTGTGTGTGTGTGTGTGTGCGACTGCGTTTCTGAACGTTTGTACAGCCCTCCCCCCGGCGGGACTCACTTTCGTTATCTTTCGGAACAACAACGAAAAAAACTGTCGCAAAAAAATATTTAGTTTGTATATTTTGTGCAGCAGAAACTCACCTCTGCTTCTTCTTCTTCTTCTTCTTCTTCTTCGATCTGCTGCCACACCAAACGTCTCCGACCCTGACACACACTCACACACACACACACTCTTTACGAGGCGTGTGTCAACGTGTGTTTGTGCGTGAAAAGTGGAACTTGAACGCACCGTGAACATCCACACAGTCCGGACCAGTCTGTCTCGAGGTTGTTGTTTTTAAATGGCTGTTCTTATTCTTGCTATCGTTGTTATTAAGGTGGGTTGTTGTATTTTATTTTTTACATAAAAGGGAGCTAAAGTTGTATCTTTTTTTTTTTTTTTAATTATTAGTTTGTTAATAACTGTAATTTTTGTTTCTCTGTTTTGGGCGTGATTGTTTTTGGCAGTGTTTAAAATCTTTGCTTTGGTTTCCCCTCAAAGATTCTTCTGAGTTATTTTAAGAGAAGACAGACGAGAGTTATTGAGGGTCAGAGTCTGTATATTCTATGGGTATTATGAATTAAACCATTAACAAAGAAGCTGAATTATATACATATAATTAATAAAATTTCCTGATACTGTTACAGCTCCGTGTCCGTCTGTGGTCTTTTTATTTTATTTTTTATTTTTTATTTTTGAAGTGTCTGAATGGAGAACTGGTCCGGGGAGACAAAAGCTCAACGACAGTCACAAAATGACGAACTTAAAAAAATAATTCAAAACAAGAAAAAGAACTCTGAGTTATAAGATTTAAAAATGAACACAATGCAGCCATCAAAACATGCTGACCTGGTTATGATGCAGAACAACCACAAAGGGGCGCTGTAGCCTAGTGGTGAGTGTCTCCCCCCCCCCCCCCCATGGAGGGGGGGATACTGACGCGCTCCTTTCCCGTCTATCCACGGCCCTGTCTCTAAAACTTAAAGGGCCCCTAAAAAAGCTTCAGAAGGGCTGCAGTGGTTCTCTGTCGCTTCAAGGTGAGGAGGTTCCTGGTTCGAATCCCCTCTCTGTGTGGAGTCTGCATGTTCTCCCCGTGCGTGACGTGGGTCACAGTCCAAACACGCGCTGGTTAGGTTCAGGTGTGAATGTGTCTCTGTTTGTCCCCCCTGTGATTGACTCCAGCACCTCTGTCGATAACTGATGGATGGATCCTAAATTGACCTCAAACCAGCAGATGGAGCAGAACAACTTCTTAAAGACACAAATGATGTAAAACAACAACAGACACAGAAACACAGATCACGTGTTTGTACTTTAAAGAACAGAGGGATGAAAAATGTTGTCTCGTGAGATCTGCTGACACGCGCACTCGTCTGTCCTGTTATATCACGTGATCTGTTTTTTGAGGTGTCCCAGAGCATAAATCTCATGCAGGACTCACAAATCACACAGGTGGAGGGTTGTTTGACGTGCGCACCCATCCGGGTTCCTGTCCACCCAGCAGGTGTCGCTGATTGTTACCATGGAAACACCGGCCTGCAGGTTTCTCCCGTTGTAAACGGGGACAATAAGTCCCTCTGATTGTTAAACTAGAAAACACATCGTTTGATTTAAAGAAGACATGGAGGTTTACTTTTTTTATGTCCATGAAATCCATCTAAAGTCCCCTTCCGGGTCGAGATGTGGGTGTTATTGTTGACCTGGAAGAGAGCTGTGAGAGTCATGGGAATACATGTTTGTGGGTGTCCTCTCAGCTGACGGAGAACCTGCTCGTCCTGCTGACATGTCTGAGCACAGACCCCATCGCTCCCAGAGAACAGACCTGTCTTCTGATGTAAACACGGATCCGGCAGCAGGAGAAGCAGAAAGAGCTGGAACATGATGCTCTCTCTGCCACTTTGTGTCCCCACCTGTGACACGGAGAAAACTCTGGATCTCTCTCTATAGATCCGTGTGTTGTGTTTGAAAGGCAGCTCCATTGTTTCACACATTCCTGTTCTGCTTTTGAAGCTGAACAATGCAGCTCGACACTCTGCTGACTTCGTTTTTAAAAAGCTGCAGAACCTGCAGACGCGACGCTGTGTTTCATATGTGTGGGTCAGAGTTCAGTTTACATTCCTCCTCACAGGAGCACGTCCCCTTTGTCAAACACACACACACACACACACACACACACACGCACACGCGCGCGCAGCAGGTTTATAAGAAAGAGAGGGAGGAGAGCTGCAGCACACGTCTTAATAAATATGATTAAGAAACAGTTGAAAAACAGTAAATTAAAGGCACTGTTGGTCATTTTCTCCAGAGTCACTTTTTCAGATTCTGGTCTAAACTGTCTTTAGGTCCTGACAGAACTTAATAACTCAGGTTCTCTGAAAAAGGAACAAAGTAAATCCATCATCTGTATCAGTTTGAAAGTCTGTAAAAACTTCAACCAATGTCTGCCACGAGGTACCAATCTGATGAACCAATCACACGCCTCCCTGCTCTCTGATGAACCAATCACAGGCCTCCCTGTCTCCCTGCTCTCTGATGAACCAATCACAGCCTCCCTGTCTCCCTGCTCTCTGATGAACCAATCACAGGCCTCCCAGTCTCCCTGCTCTCTGATGAACCAATCACAGGCCTCCCAGTCTCCCTGCTCTCTGATGGACCAATCACAGGCCTCCCTGTCTCCCTGCTCTCTGATGAACCAATCACAGCCTCCCTGTCTCCCTGCTCTCTGATGAACCAATCACAGTTTATACTGAGAGTTTACTGAATGAGACGATGTCATTTCTACACGATGAAGAGATGAGCTGAGGTCCACTGTCGGCGAGGGGGCGTGGCTTCTGAGGGAGCACAGAGGGAATGCTACTTTCAAAAACATGCTGCATGTAGTTTTCGAAGCTGACCAACGCCGCCTTTAAGAGGAAATAAACGTCTGAAAAGTACATCGGTGCAGACGCAGGAAAACAATAGAAAAACACTTCAGACTGTCGTGTTTCGTGTTTGTTGACTTTTAGGATCAAGTCAAAGGCCTCGAGCTCATCCTGGAAGAAGTTCCCCGCAGGGCAGCAACACTAAATGTTTCCCCGAGCTCAGTGCGGACCACTTTACAATCCCTTTAACTCAAGTCAGAGTTTATTTAAGATTTAAGCCTCCGATCAGTCAGTCAGCTGTCTGAGCTGAAACGTCTCGCTCCTCTTGTCTTGTCAGACATGTAGAAATGATCAGATCTGAATACGTTCAGACTCGTCAGGCTAAGATCCTCCGTGTGCCCGCAGGGTCACCGTGTCCATCTGTGACCAAACCGTCAGAGAGGTCCAACAAGTATGCATTCAAAATATCAAATAACCAGACACATTATTATGCACCTTATAACAGATAAGATATAACATAATATAATATAATATAATATATAACACGGATGTACATAGAGAAATATTTCAAATAACGTGAGACAGACGCAGATGGATATGGATCCTAAATTAGCTTCATAAATGAACCCAACGTGTGCACAGAGGAACACTTCAGACTGGGAGAAGGAAGTGAAATGTGTTTATCAAAGCACCACAGAAGAAGAAGAAACGCAGGAGGACCTCTGGAGTTACAGACAGGAAGATTACGTTTCATTGTAATAACATGAAGAAGTGTCAGACTGAGGCGCACAACAATGAGGACGATTAAAAGAAACCCTGTGAACATGTTGGCAGACGTCCAGCGAACAGGTACCACACACACACACACACACACACACACACACACACACACACACACACACACGCACACACACACACACACACACACACACACACACAAAGGTATGAGTGTGACAACAGAGTAAAGAGAAAGAGAGAGAGAGCATTGCCACAGGCAGGGGAGAGGCTTGACAGAGAGAGAGAGAGAGAGAGAGAGAGAGAGAGAGAGAGAGAGAGAGAGAGAGGGGTGAGCTGCAGGTGACGAGCTGGTGCTTCATTAACAGATCTTTACAGCGCTGAAAGTTTCAGGAGCCTCAAAGTGAAGCTAAAGAGAGATTTCCTTCTGTCCAACCTGTCGGTCCTGTTAGTTCCTGGAGTTTCTCAGAAGACGGGGGAGAAGTGTTCTTCTTCAGTCAGAGCTGTGGATCTGTTCTCTTCACACAGGATTTATCTGAGGCTCTTCATGAAGAGCTGAGCCGTCTTTTTCTCGGGCTTGTGTTTGATCTCTGCGGCGGGGAGAGGCAGGGTCCGCTTTGTGTTTGTGTTTGTAAGAGGAGGATGAGCAGCTTTGTGTACTTCGTCCTCCCGGCTCTGGGGGGATACGTCCTGACCTCGGTGTACCTGCTGAAGAACCCGCTCATCCTGCACAGGAGGAAACGCACGGCCTTCTACTGCACCCACATCTCACACAGAGGAGGTAAGAGAGGAGCAGCAAGGGGCCACACGCATGGAACAGACTCAGATAGCTGCCTATCAGTGCAAACATGTTAAAAAAAATAAATAAAGTTCTGATGTGAGTGGTTGTAAAAAGTGGAGAGAGACAGATTATTAGTCTGAGATTTACAGGAACAAACAGCTCAAACACGACCCAGAGGTCAAAGGTCAGGGACTGAATTATCTGAGGAGACACCTAGCAGGCAGCTAGCAGCTCCCACCTGTCACTCAAAGAGGCCACGCCCCCTGATTCTTCATCCCTTTAAGTCTTAATATAATGTAAAGAGGTGAGTTGTAGAAACATTCAGCCCGAACAGCTGAAGACAGAAATGAATGTTTATTTTAACATAGAGCTCTATGGAGACCGACTCACTGCAGGAGACAGACTCTAGTGGACACTGGAGGAACTGCAGCTTCAGTCTAAGACCGTTAACAGAGCCCTCTTTGTTTTTTTTTTTTTCAGGATGTGGAGAGAGGATCGAGAGCACGATGGAGGCGTTCACACAGTGAGTGTAAACTCAGGGCTTGGTTTTTACAAAAGCTTTAATCCTTTATTTCCACCATGGATCATGTAATCCAGCTCAATGACTCACAGACCGTCTCCAAACATGGACTGAGTCTGAGTGACGTCACACATTGGTTTCTGAAGGGATGCTTTCAGACACTTAAAGAACTGCACGTTTTTTTACTCTCCTCCATCAGCGTCATTTTTCTCCTGGAGGTTGCCGTTCGGTTTCGCTCAGAGTCCGGTGGTCTTATAGCAGATATCGGTCCTTGCATTTAAAGTATAGTCGTTGTTTTTTTCGAAGGTCATGAGGTCATGACGAAGATTTACACGTCAGACGCATATCTGCGAAATGTCTCTTTAATGACCCAGTGTTTAATGCCTCCTCTGTCTGCAGTGCCGTCGAGCAGGGCACACAGATGCTGGAGCTCGACTGCCACCTGACGCACGACGGACACGTGGTGGCTTCGCACGACGAGAACCTGCTGAGGCAGACCGGACATGACGTCACAATGTCCTCACTAAACCTTCAGGTGGGAGCTCGCAGAGTCCCTCATGTCCCCCGAGATAAATCTCCTTTAACGTGACTCAAATAAATAAATATATATTATAATAATAATAATATAATATATATAAATAATGTGTCTCATGTTTCTGCGTGCAGGACCTTCCTCTGTACAAGGAGAGACTGGAGGTGACGTTTCATTCAGGTGAGTTTCACTTTTAATCATTAACAAAACTCCAATTAATTAAGAAGTAGGTCAGTGTGTGTGTGTGTGTGTGTGTGTGTGTGTGTGTGTGTGTGTGTGTGTGTGTGTTGCTTTGTAATCTTTGTCTCGCTCATGTTTGCAGGTCGTTTCAGCAGCGGCGCAGACAGGAAATTTGCTCTGCTGGAGGATTTGTTCAGGAAGTTCCCTGAGATGCCGATCAGCATCGAGATCAAAGAGAACAACAGTCAGCTGATCGACAAGGTGCAGCTCACACAGACGTCCCCGCACTGTCCCCCTCACTGTCCTCCGCACTGTCCTCCGCACTGTCCTCCTCACTGTCCTCCTCACTGTCCTCCTCACTATCAGACGCTCTTTAAACGTCTCTCCCTTTTCTTTTCTTTTAAATGTGTCCAGATCTCATCTCATAACATATTTAAGCGTCTCGTGACGACTTTCAGAATCAACTTTTAAAACTCTTTTAAAGATTTGTGTGATTTGGTCCTGAGCTGCCCCCCCCCCCCCCTCAAGAAAAACTCGTTTTTCTGCTCGTTGGTCCTGATGTGAAACTATGCATGACTGAGCCGACAGACTTTCAAACGTCCGGCGTGTAGAAACAAAAAAGTCGACACCTGGACACGTTGAAATACGAAGCTTTCCCTTTTCCTTCATGCTTGTTGCTGTTGTCTCGTCTCACTTTATAAATATCTGAGGGAATATTCTGTTTTTTTAATTCATGGAGAGGTGTCACAGTGAGAGGGGCTGCTGCAAAAGGAGCTGTTGGGGGGTTTGGTGCCTTGCTAAAGGGCATCTCGGCAGTGCTCGGCACCTCTCCAGCTAACAGAGGAACGTCCATACTTCGGTCTGGTCTTAAAGCGGTGAACCTCCAATGACCAACCCGACTCCCAAGCTCTCGTGTACAGATGTGTCTACGAGCGTTTGGTTTGTTGTTTTGATTGTTTTATGTTCTAAAGTTATTCTTTATTTATCTGTTTTTTATTCTATTTTTAATTTCTTCATCGTCCTCTCTGATTGGTTTAAATCAGATAATGCAAACGGAATAAGTCTCACAGCTGTTTCTCATGCATGAGAGAAACATCCATTATTATCTATTCTGCTTTTACCCCTCGGGGTCGTGGGGGGGCTGGAGCTGATCCCAGCTGTCATTGGACTGTTCACCTGTCAATCAAAGAGCTCACATTCACGCCTACAGGAATTCAGAGTCAGCAGGTAACCTAACCAGCATGTGATTGGACAGAGGGAGGAAGCCGGAGAGAACCCACGCCATGCACGGGGAGAACATGCAGACTCCACACAGAGAGGGGATTCGAACCAGGAACCTCCTCGCTGCCCTACAGCACCGTGCAGCCATGATAAACATCATGCATGAATTCAGTTCTTCTGATTCCCTCTTCTCCTCCGTTCCTGCGTGCAGGTGTCCGACCTGGTGAGACGCTACAACAGAGACGAGCTCACAGTTTGGGCCTCTGTGAACTCCAGCATCATGGACAGATGCCGCAGGGCGGTAAATGAACCAGCAGGGGGAGACAAAGACACATTTTACTATCAATAACAAGCAGACAGGTGACTTGAATCTGTGTCCTGTGTCTCTCTAACAGAACGGCTCGATGCCGTACAGCTTCACCATGAGCCGAGGCGTCCTCCTCCTGCTGCTTTATTACAGCGGCCTGCTGCCCTTTGTGCCCCTGGGGGAGAGTTTACTGCAGTTCTACCTGCCGCAGGTGATCAACAGGTGTGTCATCATGTCCTACACCTTCACTGTTTTCACCTTCACCATCATGTTTAGTGTCAGATAACATTTATAGTTTTGCAGTTGTTTAATGTTGAGTGACGGAAGAGAACCGAGCAAAAACAACAACAGCTGCACGAACATGTAAACAGCAGACATGAGAACTCAGGGTGACAACAACAACAACAACAACAACAACAACAACACAAGAGGACGAAGCTTTACTTCATTATTGTTGCTCTCTGTTGTTGGACATGCAGCACACAGCTACTAAACATGTGGGAAGGGGCGAGTGCCTTGCATAAGGGCACCCGGGCAGTGCTCAGGAAGTGAAGTTGCACCTTTCCGGCCATCAGACAAACTTCCAGACTTGATCCACCACCCTCGGGTTCCCAGCTTTGGTCCCTGCAGCCTGAGACACGGCTGCCAGTCTCAGTGATCCCACAACATCAAAAATAAACAAAAGAGAGAGAGGGGGGGGGGGAGAGTGACGGTACAGGCGGGTTAATCAATGAAGGTGGACAAAGATAAGATAGGAAATGATTTTTTTTCAAGTTATTATTGAGAGGCATGTTTGCTTTTCAGCTGAAGAGAGGCAGGAAATGTGATGAGTGGGGGGGGGGGGGGGCTGCAATGAGGACTGTAGCGTCTGTACACGGGGTGTGAGAAATATCTGCTACACCTGTAGGAAAGAAGGTAAATGTGCTTCACAGTAACGTCTCTCTCTCTCTCTCTCTCTCTCTCTCTCTCTCCCTCTCCCTCTCTCTCTCTCTCTCTCTGCGCTGCAGGACGTTCATCCCTAAGAAACGCATCCTGAGGAACAGCCTGATCATCTCTCTGTTAGAGACGTGCGTATGAAAACATCAGGGGGGAACATTTAGCAGAAGACATGACAGTTTGATTTATATTTATTTTATGTTTTATTTTAGAGTAACAATGAGGAAAAGTCTGTTCAAACACCTCGCAGCTCGAGGGATTCAGGTGAGAAGTTTATCATTGTGTGTTTATGATTGAAAGCTGAATCCTCCGAGGTCACCCACACGGGCCGTGTGTCTCCTGCAGGTTCATCTGTTTGTGTGTAATGAAGAAGAGGACATAAAGGCTGCGTTTGACGTCGGGGCCACCGGGGTGATGACCGACTATCCGAGTCTTCTGTCGAGTTACCTCAGCAGGAACACGAGCCAGGACTGAGCGCCGACGCACGGAGGACACGGCAGCTCCACGGGACGAAGAGAAGACAGTGTGAGTCCCCTCGTTTGACTGTGACAGGAAGAGACAAAACTGTCTCTGTTATCTCGATGCTCAAACTGTGATCTTCTTTGTGACGGCTTCCAGCAACAAAACATGCACACACACAATAATTTCAGTCGTCGGTGTGTGAACAGTGAAGGTGTGATTGGAGGAGTTGATCATTCACCAGGTGATCTGTGTCGCCTGACGTCCCTCTCTCTCCTGATAACAGAGATAAACAGAGATAACGTGACTTTGTTTTGACTCTGGTGTTATTCCTGACTGCACACGATCAGCTGACGTTCAGAAATAAAGAACCTGGCGAAACATTCATTCATGCTTTTTTTTCATCTTTATTTCTATATTTAATTTGTGGCAGTGTGAGAAAGAAAACTGTCCCTTATTGATTAACAAACATCTACATTATCTACACACTACATCAGCGTTCAATAATTCTCCACCTCTTCTCCAGGTTTCACACTAACTGAGGGGGTTTCTGTGTGCAGAATAAGCTTCACCTGTGTCCTTATTTTTCCCAGGCTGTGTTCAAAGTCCGACCACTCTGCTGTGATAATAATCCGGCTCTCTGTGGGAGAAACAAAGGCCGTATTTTTCTGCCCTGCTCGGCCGTGTGACAGTGAATTAATGGCACATAAGTGGATCAGTGGATGCAAAGAGCAAAGGTTTGAATTAGTGACCCAGAAGAGAAATAAAAGGTTCTTGTGATCGCAGCCTCGACTTCAGCTGCCGTTCATGACACAGAAAGCATGATCAGTCACATTTTCAGATTATTGTAATGCAGTCGTGTTGGATTAAAACATGCTGGGACTGAATTTTAAAAAAAAGTTATCATGCAAAAAAAATGTGAAAGAAATCTGAGATGCTTAGTTTAATTTAGTCTGCAACAGTTTGGACAAATGACTGAAACTTTTCTAAGCAGAGACATAAAAACCGTATTTACTCCTTGTCTTTACTGTTGATTGCAGGAAACGCCGTCTTGGACTCTGGAATCTTGTGATGTAGATTTTCTTGTAGCTATTTAACAGATTTAAAATCAAGTATTTAACATCTTATTTCCTCTTAATTATTCCCTTTAATCCCTGTTTTGCGGCATTTTGATGCATTTGAGGTTTAGCACTGTTTGCGTTCATTCCTTCGTTGTAAAACTCTTTAAAGCTGCAAAGAAGATTATTTTATCCATTTCAGCAGATGTTACTGTTGTTATGTTTTAGATGTTTTAACATTTCCTTTATTATTTTATATTAAACTCTGTAAGCACTTTGAGATTCATTAATGTAAAGTGCTAAATAAAATCATATTCACAAAATAAAATAAAATGTGCATCATATTTGAGATAGTAAGAATCTTTTGTGGACTTTGTTTTGTTTTGTCCTTGAGGCAGGTACCCCGGGTTCAAATCCGACCTGTGGCTCCCTCTCACTCTCTCCCTCTCTTCCAGATTTCTGACTCCATCTGTTTAATTTAAGGCACATAAAGACCCAAATACACCTCAAATGTATTTATTATTTGACCTCCTTCCTAAAATGTATCCACTGGAAGGAAAATGAAATGTGCAGCCACAGGTGAGAACTGTAAACAAATGATTAAACCATGATAACTAAACCATTTGTTTGGTTTCCATAGAAGCAACTACAGTATATTGTTAATCTGATTGTTCTCTTGGCAAAATGTCACAAACAAATTTAATCACGCCAACCCCTCTCTTTTTTGTATTTGAACTTGAAACCAATACAATAAAACCATCATCTCCTACCAAGACGGTAACATGTCCCTCTTTTATTATATTTATCTAAATCTGAATTCTCTCTTGCTTTGTAATTGAATAATGTTTATCTCCTGACATCTGTTATGTAGTCTGGTTCATGTTCATGTCTGTCACTAGATGTGTGCATACACAAAGGAGAAGTGGGAGGGGGGCAAACCAACCATGATGTTCTGCTATGTAACTGTTTTCTTTATCTGTCAAACAACTACAAGTTCTTCATCAATAAAAGAATGTAAAGGTGGTCAGTTTGCAGAAAGTGTGGAGGACTTTTATCCCTCATCCCGCAGCAGGACGTGCTGCATTATTAAACTATAAAAACTGATAGACACAGAGGGCTCATGTGAGGCCGAATCTGATTGGTTGACCCACATTCTAAGCGTCAGCCGCGGCCTCTGATTGGTGGACGGGGCTTTGTTTTGCACTCCGCAGACTTCCTCTGCGTGTTTTTCATAAACAAACCACATTTTTCTCCCGCCGGTGCCGCAGCTCGGTCCTCCCGCTGTCAGCCTGCCAACATTGTCGGATTTCAGCTCCTGCTTTGGGTGGAAGAACCTTCTAGAGCCGGTGAATTTAATGTAAAGAACGAAAGAAGAGGCGGGTAAACGGAGGTCGCGTGCCGTTATTGTCCGAGCTGCCGCCAGCGCGTGGCCGACCGTTTGTACCGAGACGACCTGTCGACCGCAAAGCTGCTTTAATTTGGACCTTTTCTCATCTGTCAGCAGCCTTCGCCCGCTGTGTAGACTTCAACCATCCTCTTTATAATCAGGTAAGTCGACAGAACAACACAGATTAATGTCTCAGCTGCTGCTAGCTCGTGTTTGTTATGACAAGCTAGGTCACAGCTATCAGACGGTTTGTGCCGTAACTGACGGGTGTTTCAGGATGTTTGTGTCGTTATTTAATCACTAACAGGAGGTCAGCAGTGTTGGACAGTAGATAAATGGCGCAGGCTTTAATTGTACGTTTATTTCATCAAAAGAAGCGAGAGCTGACCCTGCTGCGTTCACGTGCTGCTCGGATGCTCGGAGATCTCAAGTTTGGAAGTCGTTCGTCCTATTTAAGTTGTTATTATACGTCTGCCCGAGAGTGAAAGATTGAAGCCAGTAACAGAGGTGTTGTCTCTGTAACCCGCGGAGGACTCTGGGCCCGTCTACATCTTTACAGCTTCTTCCACACTAGAAAAAAATACATCAATAGCCCCGATAATACTTCTATTGTTGTTATCACACGTTTTCCGATAGTTTTTACAGCACGTGGAGGCAGCTTGTTTTGTGCAGACTGGACCAGGAAGCAAGTCGCAGCAGGTAAACCGTGTCCTCCTAGTCCTAACCTGTCTGTCTGCATTACTCCTTAATTATTTTAGTTAATGCGCCGAAGGGATGCGTTCAGTCCGCACAGGAGAACAGAGAGAAACAAAGAGCAAATATTAACACATCTTATGATCATGTTTCTAGAGACTTCACTGTGATCTAATACAGTAGGAAACAGGATTTATACAAAGCAGGTTTACACACTCACCATTAAACCTAAGAACACAGTAACACTAGTGCTGCAGCAGGATTAAGAATAAGTTCAGGAGCAGAATTGGCTTTGGTGGAGGAGCTGAGTCTTAAAAGTGTACAATGAGTCTTCTCAAAGTGTTTCTGTGCAGGAATGTGCACGATATTATCTCCAAGAGTGTGCAGAACTGAGGAACATCTGCTGTAAACATTGTGTAATATGGTGATAATCACGTGAAGTGCAATAAATAAACACAAATAAAGAGTGCAACAAAACAAACTTTTTCTCTGCCACTAATTCGGCACTTGTGAATTCATTAATTTGAATATCTCTCAGGTTAGTTTATCTGACTGCATCAAATGTTATGAAAGCATGAACATCATACGAGGAGAATCGACACATGCAGAGTTAGCTCGACTACATTAAAAGTGTTATTTTTTTAATTGCAGTAAATTCTGACTCATGATGTGTTCATTCAGAATAACATCACAGTAATGATGCAAAATTATGTTATAAAGCTGACTCTAATCCTGATCTAGTATTATGAGGTAATAGTTATAAAGCATCAGGTCAGCCAACTCAGGTCTGCCCCCCCCCCTCCCCCCGGACTGGAGGGATCAGGGCAGCTCCAGTCTCCACTAACCACAGATTCACAAAGGCAGCAGAGAGTTTTTAAAGGAGTGACTGACCCCTCCAAACACTCTGTAACACTTGGCTGAGGAGATCGATTGGTGGCCAAAGTTAATATGAAAGTGACCCCGCTGCTTGTGCGTTATTTATTTAGGTCAGGTGACATTTATAGGATTATATGCACCATTTTATTGCTCCTATTAGATACTGGAGATCTGAGACAGGACCATTTGTTGTCTGATAATGTTCTTCACTGAAGAAGCAGAGTTGGATTTTCCTGGAACAACTTCACCAACTGAACTAACGATGACTGAAAACAAGGAATCCCTCCACGCGATCATTCAGTAGACCTTGTTCACATCCTGCTCCTCTTCCTCCTCAGACATGGTGAAGCTGACGAAAGCGAAGACGTTCCAGGCCTACCTGGACTCCTGCCACCGTCGCTACAGCTGCGTGCACTGCCGCGCCCACCTGGCCAACCATGACGACCTGATCTCCAAGGTGAGTCCTCCGCCCGGCGCCCTCCTTTCAGGCGGCGCGTGTGGCTCTCACATGGTTTAGAAATGAGCTAAACAGGAAAAACTGGACTGAACTGAAACACATCTCCAAGAGCTGGACGCTGTTTTGAAGATGTTACCTAAAGCAGGAAAAATTCTGATCTGTATGAACCTGTGTTGATCCATTATTCCTCCCTGTGTCCTCCTAGTCCTTCCAAGGCAGCCAGGGCAGAGCCTACCTCTTCAACTCTGTGTAAGTCCTTCACACTCAATACTTCCTCATGTGTGCATCTTGATTCTACAGCTGTGCTTGTCTCTGAATTTAATCCCTCAGTTCTTTCACACCTGCACAAGTGGTGGAAAACTCATCGACACACACACTCACTCACTCGAGTGTCACACAGAGTTTCTCCTCCAGCCTCTCAGAAAGTTCGACTGAGCTGATGTGAAAGGCAGCAGGATCTAATCAGGAGAATTCACCTGGAGTGAGGGGGGGGGGGTGTGACCTTTAATCCCTGTGATCGCTGCATCAACATCGACTGTCTGCAATTCCCTAAAAAGTGTTGTTTACCCTGAAAGCACATTCTCAGTATCAGACGTGTTTGCACAAAGCACACGGTCAGCAGATGATTAGATTTTCTTTCGAGGGGTTAGTCACGCTCCCGCTGGGTTAGTGGGTCAGAAACACACAGACCCTCTGTGATGTGAATCCTTTAAATAACTTCCACTAACTGAATTAACGTCTCCTCTCTTTAAACGCCGCTCCGTGCTGAGCGGTTTCTTAGAAATGATTTTTATTTCTTCAGAGAGGTTACAGCGGTCTGTTTGTGGAGGAGGAGGAGCGTTTGTTTCACGGCTCTGTGTTTGCTCTCCTCTCAGCGTGAACATCGGCTGTGGACCTGCAGAGGAGAGGCTGCTGCTCACGGGACTTCACGCCGTCGCCGACATCTACTGCGAAAACTGTCACACCACGCTGGGCTGGAAATATGTAAGTCAGCCCCCCGTCAATGACAGAAGCAGTTTTCTGCTTTACTGAAGGGTTTACATGGAGCCCCCCCCCCCCACTCCACTGTAGTGCATCGGCCATGTTTACATCCGTTCACTCTGAGCTGGATGTGTGCTACCGCAAAGCAAAACCATTTTCACCCTTTTCTACAACTTCCTGGAAGAAGTCAAAGTCAGGTTGTGTCGTGTGATTTGTGACCTCCTTAGTTTCAGAGTGCTATCCTTCTGAGTCTGAGTTCACTCTGGGCTGACGTCTTGCTCAGTACCTTGAGCAGTACCTGCTCTTTAAGGATGTCAAGTGTTCTTAATGTAACCTTTAATCAGCCTCATATATTCCTATTTAAGGAATCCTGGCCGAAGCAGCGCTACAGGAAGTTTGACACAAAGGCCGAACACACAAAGGTCACATGGTTAAATGAGCAGTCAAACATGTTCAAGGTGACCCTGCAGCTCAGACTGAGAAAGTTAAGACTCTGTGTGGTGTTTGTGCGCCCCGTGTAAAGAGGCTCCTTCAGAGCGTGCAGCGACTTTGACCTGTAGGTCGTTCCTTTGACTCCGCCCTCTCACTGTCCTCTCTCTAACATAACAAGAGGAATGATCAGAAAGTGATATCATGAAAACTTCTTACACACTGTTCATGAAACCTGTAAAGATCATTGGTGGTCTCCCCCCCCCCCCCCTGCAGGAACAGGCCTTCGAGCTGAGTCAGAAGTACAAGGAGGGGAAGTTCATCATCGAGCTGTCCCACATGATAAAGGATAACGGCTGGGACTGAGCGGCCAGTCTTCGTCTTTCTTCATGACTTTTTCACAAGTTGCATCCCGCTCGTCTACAAAGGTGTAGCTTCCTCATCCCGCTCCAGAGCCATCGCTGTGCCACACTTTCACTTCGTCCGGCTTCGCCAAGAATAGCATGTGATGCCTTATGTCTTCTGTTCTTCATGCTCCTCCAGTGACCACGACCACACGTTTGCTGAGATTTCTATCCCACCTGCTAGTTTGTGCTGGGACACGGACCGAGTGAGTGTCAGGTGTGTGTGTGTGTGTGTGTGAGACTGGGAGGTGTAGTCGTACAGACGCGTGTGTGTGCGTGCTGGATTTTAAAGTGTTTGAGTGATCAAATCCTCGTAAGCGACCACTGAACAGCCTCAGTCTTTAGGGGGCGGGGCCAATGAGAGTCAAATAATCTGACTTTACAAATGGAAAGCAAATTTTTGGATGCCCACTTAGATTTATCCGACCCTGTTTAACCCGTAGATCGTGTTGGAGTGATTCAGAGGTTTGGGAACGCTTAGAGCGATGGGAGGGGCTTGTGTTGTGTTTTGTTTTGTTTTGTTTTGTTTTGTTTTTTATCAGTGAATTAATGTTTTTTTTATATGAGAATAGTAACTGTAGTTCTATTTTTGCCAAATGCAATCAGGATGTTGAATATAAAACACTAAATCCTGCAAAAGTCTCCTGCAGACTCAGAAATTGAGAGCACAAGTTTGCATGAGTTTTACCGTGTGTGTGTGTGTGTGTCTGTGTGTGTGTGTGTGTGTGTGTGTGTGTGTGTGCTGGGATGTCTTTGCTTTAGTCTTTGGTTCACATCTAGAAGTTTCCTGCACAGTTTTGGGATGTTTTCACTTTTACCTGACGCTGCTGAGATCTGTCCTTCATGTGTTTCCTGTTCAGCCTTACACACACGGCTTTTACTCAATCGTGTTAGAGAGCAGAGTGTGATTAGGATTATGTAGCATATTTATGGGGATTTTTAATGTCTGCTTCGTTCATTAAAGTGTATTATTTTAACCTGGTCTTTCATTAAAAGGCAGAGTGTCTGTAACACGTGGAGTCATGTTTCTTTTCTTTAGTTTGTTTGAATCATTTCTGATCTCTAAACATGTTAATATCAGAGTCGATTCTCTCGTATGACCACCCAGTGAGGACTGATAATCCTCTTTTTAATTCATTTAAGCTTCCTTCAGGAAACGCTGATGAATGTTACGTAACTGTAAAACAAACAGCTCTAAAGAAGGTAAAGGGGGGGGGGGGGGGGTGCACCTTTATGTTCCTTAAAAACATGACTGGGATTGTGGATTAAATGGAGTCGAAGTTAGAACTAAGATGGTTTTCAATTCATGGTGAAAACGTGGAGCGTTCACAGATGGAGGAGGAGATCCTGAAGGATTCCCGACGGCTCAGACAGGAAGCCAGCAGAGGGCGCTGTTGGCCTGTGTGACTTTAGAAACACTTCATGAGTACAGTCATGCTGCATAAACAGCAGAAATGTGATGATTGTTAAAAAGGTAAAAGTGGATTACCTGTGGACCCTGATAGCATCGTGGCTGAATCTGACCTGTGGCTCCTCCCCTGCACATCATCCACCTGACTTCATCCATCTCCTGTCTCTACTATGAAGCACGACACCTGTCCAACAGAGACAGAATGATGCTCGGATGTGAGCAGGTCTGTTTCAAAACGCCGAGGTCATTTCACAGACTGAAGGAAATAAAAGGCTATCAATACAAGTCTGACCGTGGTTAGACAGATTTGAGTCCCTGACAGTTTGATTACAGTTTCATGACCAGCTTGTTTTTTCTCTCTGGCAGAGATGAACATCCTGAATATGAATCTTAACACAAATATCTCCCCCTGCTGTAAAGATGATGACGTGTTGTGTTGGGCCGAGTCACATGAATGAGCTCTGACCACACACTGAGACTTATTTAGTTTCATATGAAAATGCAGAGGAGAGGCTGCTGACAGTCATGAGTGGACCGTGTGTTCTCTCGTGTGTGATCTGATCTGCTCTCACATTTCACTCAGAATTTCCTTTTTCTCTAAGAACGGTCTCGGGACATGAAGGGAACTTTTGAAAGGTCTCAAACTGAGTGACAAGCAGTGAAAATTTTCCCAGAGAGGGATTGAACACATCACAGAGAGCAGCTTAAATCAACATGACAGTGGAGGTAACAAAGGCTGGATTTATGAGTGGATATCAAAACTTACATTTCCTGCTCCATTAAGTTTCACCAACAAATTCCCTCATCCTAAAACAGATTAAGATTTAACTATGATTGTATTTTTATTGGACTTTTAATCCAATAAAATCACTCAGTCTGTACCTGCTGTGACTGCACTCATCACTAAGATAAAAAGGTCATGTGGGGTCGTCAAATCACAATGACAAGTAACTGAATAACAAAATAATAAAATAACCTCAAACAACGCAACCCCCCCCCCTCAAAACATTCTGATCAAGAAAGTGCACATAAATCCTATTTTTGATGGCTAGTTAAGAGGAGCTCCAACTTGTTCTGTTTGCTTCTTGTTGAATATGCTAAATGTTATTGTTGTTTGCTTGGTTTACCTTCTTGAATGTATGTGCATGTTGGAAATAAATATATCAATCAATAATGAATCAAATATGATCTGTTAAAGTTATGCTTCCGAAATCTGTGTCGAAACATGATGGAAACAATGAGGTGAAATGTCCTTAGCTAACTCTCAAACAAGGATGTGTATCTATGTCTTTGATTCGAGACACTCTCAGTGTGTTTCTGCTGCAGGGTGTGTTATGTTGATTTTATTTAATCTCTCCGTCGTGGTATGAAACGGGGAAAATTAAATGATTTTACAAAAAAAAGACAGTTTATAGTTGTTCCCTCTCGCCTTGTGGGAAATCAGCTGTTGTCTTTTTGTCATTTTAAAGCAAACACAGATGATCGTTAATTTCACACCCATTTATAGAAAGGATAAACGCGCGTGCAGCGGCCACTAGCGGTTCAACTGCAGTCACTGCACTTGCAGCAGAACATACCACAACACACACGCTATCTACAGTAATCACGTCAGGTGTTACGACATCCTGAAGTGTTAATTCAACGTGAAAATTAATATCAAGCGATTATAACGATTAGAATATGTGTAACTATATCGTAAACGACGTGGGTGAGATTTCCAGGCGTGTTTGTGTCGCGCGGCCACCCCCCCGCGCGCCCTTACAAATGGTTCAGTCCGAGTTGCCTGATCATCTGACTTTTTCCGTTTCGCCATTTTCCTTCTTCTACACCGGTGATCTTTCTGGCAGCTACGTCGTCCGCCCCCCTCCTCTTTCAGTGTTTAAACCAGCCCGGCGCTGACGGTGGGAAACGGGACGGTCACCCCGACACGCAGATAAACCCTTAAAGTCCTTGTAGCCGCCCAGAGAAGAGTGCGAGGATGTCGTCCGAGGAGAGCCCCGAGTACTCGCCTTTCTTCGCCGTGATGGGAGCCTCCGCGGCCATGGTGTTCAGCGGTAAATACAGCCGCTCCTCCATCATCATCATCATCATCCCCGCCTTTAACGCTTTTACTCTCTTTATTCATATAAACATAACCAGTCGTTGACTCAGCGGATGTTTGAATAATGGAGTCGCTGTGAGAATCAACGGTCGGCCTGACCGTTGGTGTTAGTCGGTCACGGCTCGCGCGCACCTGCCAGGGATGCGGGGCAGAGAGGGGGGGGGGGGCAGTGTGTGTGTGCTGGGGGGGCATCATCAATCTGCGGACCACTAACCAGCTCCTTACACTAACTAACTCCTCACATCGCAGCCTGTTTAAAGCCCTTGTCGCCGCTGGTCAGTGACGTCAGTGACGCAGACCATCATCGAGGTCACATCGTCACTAATCTGTCAAAATGTCGTTATTTCAAAGCGCAGGAACATAAACATCTTTGTGCGTGATCGTAGAAATACATGAATTAGTAGATTTAATCCGTGGCGTGTTTGCACATGAAACTGCAGGAGGCCTGAGCGTCAGCGTGGGGAGTTAAAGGGACATTTCCCCTTTTTTTAAGGGAGGTCATTTCAATATTTTTCCCATTTTTTTAAGGAATGTACTTTTTTTTTTTTTTTGCTTTCCAGCGAACAATAATCGGAGAATTCCTAATTATTTTAAGTTTGTTTTTCTTTTTAGATGCAGCCTGCAGAAGGATTGTGTCCTGATACCATAATCATAAATCAATTTACAATCATAAACTTCACTTCAAACGATATCAATACCTGCAATAAAAATATGCATCTAATGCACCCATGATTGGGTCATTTCCTGTGTTCAGGTTTCATAAATTGCAGGCAGACTCCTGCTGAATGTCAACATTGCACAGGTTGACTGGTAAAGTTTAGATACCTGCAGTGTTAAATGGATCACTTCCTCTCTGTGGTTGTCAATATTTTTGATTCCACATGTTTTGAAGCATTCTCCATCAGGCAGGTGTGGAGGACGGGGATGAATCCATCCTCCTGCACATCGTCTGAATTGCACAACTACATTTATTTGTGGATTTTAGACGGTGTGCAGGTGTTTGGCTCCATTATCAGGTGCTGAGGTGTCTGTTTTTGACGCCGTGGTATCAATGAAGTGTGACTTTAAATCGAATCCTATCAAATACTGATATCATGACAGCGTTATGTCTTACCTTTGTACCTCTCCTCTGAAGTAGATTTATTTGTTCTTCAAACTTAGGAGCTGCTCTTTGATACTCACTCTAATGAAAATAACAGATCGTTTTACAGGCGGGATCAAAACGTACGGGACAGTTTGACAACCTCAGACTCCAGCCGCTGAAGCTCGTGATGTATCCATCTAAATAAATAAAACATAAACCTGGAAACATTAAAAAATAAAATGTAAACATCGAGGAGAGAACAGGACACATGAGGATCACACGACAGTGACGTCTCTTTCTGTCTTCGCCTTTTATAAGAATGGCTGTAACCTGCGTTTTGGAGTTAAAGGAGAAGTTTCATCCATCGTTTCTCATTTTGAGCATCAAGGAGAGAGAGAGCGAGCGAGCGAGCGAGGGAGGAAATACCCAAACACAGAATTCATACATTGTGTACTTTACACTTCTAGCGGGGAAATAGTCTCTATCAATAGATCTATATTCCTCCTGATGCAAAGAATGACTCCATGATCTTTTGACAGTTTGTTTAATTAGCTGTGAAAGTTTTCTCACATTATTTCTTTTAAAGAGTTAATCTAACTTAGATCCTCCTCCTGATCCTGAATCCTGCAGTGTCGATCTCACCTGAAGATACTCGAACACTGCTCTTCTCTTTTCCTCTAAACATTCAAAAGCTGTTTACCAACCTGCTGACACTCACTTTATAATAAGCATCAATACACCAAATATTTAGAGTGGGAGTTTGAGCTGCATTAGTGGCCGACAGCATGTGACAGATTGTTATTAACGTTTCCAGAGAAACTCAAAGGTGGGTTTGTTTCAGACAGGTGACTCTCTGCACCTGTAATTAAATCAGTCTGATCTGAAAGTAGGGCGGAGGACTTCCACTCACTGATGAGTTAAAATATCCAGCACAGACCCGACACTTTTATTTACTGATCAGACGTGGAGTCGCCATCAGAAGTGACGTCATCATGGACTCGCCTCTGTCGTTTGAGACCAGGAAACTGAGGCTCAGGAAATGTTTTAATTAACCTGTCTCCCCACTGCGTCTCTCTCTCTCTCTCTCTCTCTGTCTCTCTCTCTCTCTTTCTCTCTCTGTCTCTCTCTTTCTCTCCCTGTCTCTGTCTCTCTCTCTCTCTGTCTCTCTCTCTCTCTTTCTCTCTCTCTCTCTGTCTCTCTCTCTCTCTCTCTCTGTCTCTCTCTGTCTCTCTCTCTCTGTCTCTCTCTCTCTCTCTCTCTCTGTCTCTCTCTCTCCCTGTCTCTGTCTCTCTCTCTCTCTCTCTCTCTCTGTCTCTCTCTCTCTCTCTCGATTTAAAGTAACATCATATTAATGTAAAGTCACTCCTCTGGTATCAGTCAGGCTTTAATCTGTTCTGTTTTGGTGTAAAGAGTCTCGTAGGCTCACTAAATCTGTGTGGGTGCTGTTAAAGTGTCATCACAGTTTTTTATTTGTTCACAGCTGAGTCCGTCCAGAATTTCTGGAGGTGACGATCGTACCAGGCAGAAATAACAATGCAACGTTTAAGGCAATCGGAAACTTTAACACTGAACATGTTTTGTTATCAAAAAGGCGATTAATTTAGCAAGCTAACCGTCCAACAGAAAGCACGCCGACTCTGCGTCGCTCTTCATCCCGAGCCGAAAGCCGACCTATAGTTTCCACTCACAGCCGCTCAGTCCGCACAGTTGGACAGGTGTCCAGAGATAAAGAACGCCAGGGGGACACGGGGCCTGAGACGAGCTCGTTTGAAGAGTTGGGAGCTCTGAGGTGTGATTTATTTATTTTCCTACTCGTTTGGTCTCCATGGTGAACAGCAGCATCCTGCGCTCAGATCGTCTGTCAGATTCATGTATGACGGGTAACAGAGCTCTGATCACAGCAGGCTTCCTCTTGCTGCGCTCATTGAGATTCAGTGCTGGTCGAACATGGACTCCGTCTCTCTCTGTGACTGTTCCATGCGGAGGCACGTCCACACTCTGAAATCTGAAATCGATGGACTGGATTAATGTCTCTGTCTCTGCTGCGTCTTGTCTGGTTTGATGTTTATTCTGTGACTGACTGAAAGGAAACCTGTCTTCTCCTCCTCAGCATTAGGAGCGGCGTATGGGACAGCGAAGAGCGGCACAGGCATCGCCGCCATGTCCGTGATGAGGCCTGAGCTCATCATGAAGTCCATCATCCCCGTGGTCATGGCTGGTATCATCGCCATCTACGGGCTGGTGGTGGCGGTGCTGATAGCAAACAACATCTCTGAGAGAGTCACTCTTTACAAGTAAGACGAAAACAAGCATTTCACACACACACACACACACACACACACCTCACTTCACACAAATACAGAAATGAAAGAATAGAAGTTGAGCGCCTCACAGAAGGCCCCAAGAAACCACCGAGAGACGAGTGTACGAACGCGCTCAGGTCTTTAATGAACCTCATCTGTCCTGAGCACCACGGATGATGAACTTTAATAACCCCTCGATGATTTCACGCTGTGTATGAAGCGTTTCCTCCTGAGAGCTCGGTCTCATCTTGAACAGATTTAAACATTTAGAGAAACTTCTGAAGACACGACGAGACGCGTACAGAATGCTGCGTCGCACGCTGCAGGACGTCGTAGCGATTAGCACGATAGCTGGACGTCCTCTGGTGTGAACAGAGGCTGAGCTGTGCTGATGCTCTGCAGGCAGAACAAACAGAACCAGAAGAGAGAAGATCAGGAAGTGTGGTTTTAACTCTTTACTCGCCGCTCGTCGTCACTCAGTATTTTCTGGTCAAAGAAAGTCACAAAGTTTTCAGATTCTCATTTGTGGTCAGAGAGGAACTTGCTGATTTGGTTTCAGAAAACAGTGTGTGAGGAGAAAGCAGCTGATGCATTTTCAGATTAGTAGAGTTCTGTTTTCTGCTGCAGGAGTTATTTGAAGCGGTTGATCTGTTCTCTTGACGTGTTAGACGTCCCTGGTGGGATTTAATTCTTCTTATAAAATACAGAACAAGCTGACAGTACAGAGCCGTCCTTTGACAGCATGTCTAAAATAACAAGAAGAGAGACGTAAGAAGTGAAGAATCAGAGAATGACGAGTACAAAGTCAGGACCTTATTCACAGGAACGTTGGGAGAGATTTTATAAAACGCAGCGTGAAGCTTTTTTTTTCTTCTCTCTCGACACAAACAGGTTGAATCATTTTCAGATGTTTGACTCCGACAGCTTAAACAAACTGTTGCAGAACGCCGTGTGGTGGAGCGAAGAGCGTGCGTTTCCTGCTTTGACGGGGAGATGTCAATCAAACACGGCACATACAAACAAACTAAACTGCAGAGTTGATTTTGATTGAGGCCAGTCTGAAATGTTGACAGGTCAGTGTTTGTCGATGCTTTTTGAGACGCTTAATTTTAATGTATTTTTACAGTTTCAGGGCTTTTAAGACGGCGACATATCTGACTAATGTTTCACCTCGTTGCGTTCTTTGTCCCGGTCAGATGAAAGACAGTCGAGCCTCAGAGAAGCACTCATGCATCATAATCTACTTCTCTACTGTCCATCTGTACACGCAGTCTGCTGCCAGGGCGGGAAGCTGCGCTGACTGTCGGCCACTCTCGAGGCACATCCTGGACACAGAGCGTCCTGATTGGCTCTCCCTGTGCTGTCAATCATCTCAAATATCAAATCCGAGTGTTCACTCAGACGTGCTGCAGCAGTTCACAGAATCGTGCTGGTTGTGAACCGATCTGACTCTTTGCTCTGATTCTCTCCTCCAGGAGTTTCTTGCACCTCGGTGCTGGGCTGAGCGTGGGCCTGAGCGGCCTGGCGGCCGGGTTCGCCATCGGCATAGTGGGAGACGCCGGTGTGAGGGGCACCGCCCAGCAGCCCCGGCTCTTCGTGGGCATGATCTTGATCCTGATCTTCGCCGAGGTGCTGGGGCTCTACGGCCTCATCGTGGCCCTCATCCTATCCACAAAATAAGTGTGTGCATCAAACACCATCTCATTCATTCCACATCGAAGCAGCAAGAACAAATAGGAGATTTTCACCGACTTCCATTACACCCCGACGCTCTGACAGGACGGGATGGCAGCAGAAACATGCCGGCGGTCTGACCGACAGCCGCGTCCTCGGTAGATGTGATCCTTCCATATTGTTTAAAGCCATCCAGTTGTGTCAGGTGTTGTGCGTACAGAACGGGCATGAAGATGTAGTGGTTGTTGTGGGATGATGTGTGGACAGTCTGCTTGATTTGTTGTCTGATCTTAACCTGTACAGTGATCCAGAGTCCCTCCACCCCCCTGTAAATGTAGTAACCAGTCTGTGCTGTGAGTGTGAATATCAACGTTTACCCCCTGCCCATCCCCCCCCCTCCTTTGGTTTTTGTTTTCCGTTGGTGGTTTTGATCGTTCTCAGTTTGAGACTGCTGAAAAATCGTGCACATTAGTGTTTTATTTGTTCATGTTCTGTTCGGGGACCATTTTTGAATCAAGGCGGCGAGGAGCTGACGAGACTTATTTTTTTCACTATTTATGGAAAGTTATGAAGATTATGACTTAATGAAACTGTCTAAATGGAATAATACTGTTTATGGAAAACCCTATATACATCAAAATATATAAATTATCTGTGTATAGTTAGTTAATTGCACTGTGGGTAATTGTTCAAAGTGCTTGGAATTCCTCTGGATGTAGTGTGATTATTAATGGAGGATGTCCACATGTTGACATGGGGTTGACTGTGTGTGTGTGTGTGTGTGTGTGTGTGTGAAGGACCAGAGAGTGTGTGTGTGTGTGAGAGAGAGAGAGAGAGTGGGTTTATGTTTAATATGACATTCTCAAACACTAGTTTACCTGTAGTGCTGCTGTCTTGAGTTTCTGTTTGTTTTGTTGAAGGTGAGAGCTCACTGTTCAGCCATGCCTGTCAGATTTCCAAATAAAACTCAACCTCCTCCAGAACATCGTGTCCAGACTTCCTTTCATCTGTTTTAGCGTACAGCGTTTGTCTATTCAACAGACACGGGAGAAACTGAGAATACTCCGATTGGATGTAAACTTAAGAACACAAGTTTCAAAGGCGTCAACAAAACTTCACGATTATTTAATCTTACAACTTCTTGGGGGGTGTTTTTGCCTTTTATTAGATGGAAAGAGTGAGGGGATGGTTTTTAAAGAACGTTACACATTATAGGGGCGTCGGGGGCTTCGTGGTCAGTTTTCAGAGGCTGTGGTCCTCGAAGGGGACGGCCCAGATTTAATCAGACTTGTGGTGCACGTGGTTCCCTGTTATTTCTCTCCCTGATTTCAGACTATCCCCTGTCCCATCTCTCCAATAAAGGCTCAAAATGAATCCCTCCATCCTTCACGTTACGCTTGTCCAGGATCAGCTCACAGTGGTTGTAAGTCAGTCCAGACTTCTCCCTCTCCAGCTACGTCTTCAGCTCCTCCTGGAGGACCCGAGGTATTCCCAGGACAGACGGGGATATATCATCTCTCCAGTGACCTCTGGATGGACCCCGGGGGTTTCCTGCCTGGAAAACCTCCTAAGGGAGACGTAAGGGCCGGTCCAAAATATTAACAAAAGAATATTCTGAATCTGTTTCTGCATTTTAACAAAGTCAACACTTTATGACACTTCAGTACTTTTTGATAGCATGTGTTTTAAACGAACAAATCTGTTTTTTTAAAAACAACCCGAGCCATGTGTTGGTCTTTGGCCGGGGCGCCAAATTACTGAAAAATCACAGGTATCCAAATGAGGAGTTTTTGATTCCAATTCCAAAAGATGTGGATATACCGGCTTAAGAAGGCTGAAGTGTTTTTAGATTAATTTATTTGAGATATAACTCATTTTAAAATGTGAGATGACAGAGATATAAAGTGCAGTTTTAACAGCAAGATATGACAAAAGTTTTGGAAAGTGCGTTAATGGTCAGATTATTGTCCAATTAAGATTCAGAATATTTTATATAAATAATTAATTTTAATGTCATGTTATTATTAAAAGACAAAGCTTGTTGCATCAATACTGTAAACAGAGTAGTGTTACTAATTAATGAATTAAAGGATCAATAAATAACCCTGTCCCTAGTGTTTAAAAATGTGTACTGCAGTCTAAACTCCCCCCCCCCTCCCCCTTCCTCTCACACAGGTCAGCATGTGGTAGACACTGTAGCTTCAGTGTTTCGCCAGCTCTGCATGTGGTAGACACTGTAGCTTCAGTGTTTAGCCAGCTCAGCATGTGGTGGACACTGTAGCTTCAGTGTTTAGCCAGCTCAGCATGTGGTAGACACTGTAGCTTCAGTGTTTAGCCAGCTCTGCATGTGGTGGACACTGTAGCTTCAGTGTTTAGCCAGCTCAGCATGTGGTGGACACTGTAGCTTCAGTGTTTAGCCAGCTCTGCATGTAGAGACACTGTAGCTTCAGTGTTTAGCCAGCTCTGCATGTAGTGGACACTGTAGCTTCAGTGTTTAGCCAGCTCTGCATGTGGTGGACACTGTAGCTTCAGTGTTTAGCCAGCTCAGCATGTGGTGGACACTGTAGCTTCAGTGTTTAGCCAGCTCAGCATGTGGTGGACACTGTAGCTTCAGTGTTTAGCCAGCTCAGCATGTGGTAGACACTGTAGCTTCAGTGTTTAGCCAGCTCTGCATGTGGTGGACACTGTAGCTTCAGTGTTTAGCCAGCTCAGCATGTGGTGGACACTGTAGCTTCAGTGTTTAGCCAGCTCTGCATGTAGAGACACTGTAGCTTCAGTGTTTAGCCAGCTCTGCATGTGGTGGACACTGTAGCTTCAGTGTTTAGCCAGCTCTGCATGTGGTGGACACTGTAGCTTCAGTGTTTAGCCAGCTCTGCATGTGGTGGACACTGTAGCTTCAGTGTTTAGCCAGCTCTGCATGGGTCTGTAAAGCTTTCTGCGTTCTAACCTCTCTCCATGTTTCATCTCCAACATTGATCCTAGTTTGAGCAGCTTTCTGCTGCTGGAGCTTATTAGAAACATGCAGAGGCTTTTTAGCTCGGGTACAATCACTTCTATCTGAAGCAGTTCCACTGCCCGCTTCCATCGCTGCAACACCTGTTCACCTGATAACTGCTCTCATATCTGGCAAACCCAGGGGCGTCCAAAACGGCCGTGTGTGTGTGTGTGGAAGGGGGGGGGGGCTACCTTCTCTACTCCATTACTATATGAGTCTTCTTTTCAGGCATGTAAACATTGTTAGCGTGAATGAAGGACTCTTTTTGTTTTGTATTGTTTTCCACATATTTGTTGTTTTACATGTTAGAAATAAAGACACAAAGTTGATTAAATAACTTTAAATTGCATTGGCTGGTATGAAAGGTGTTCTGGATGTTTTTGCAGGACTGCTATTCATGCTGTGTGTGTGTGTGTGTGCAGTGAGAAGTTGCAGCTGGAGGCTGAGTGTGTGTGTGTGTGTTATTGTTTACTCTCAGAGTTCATGTGAAGTAGGTCAGCTCGGCTAGCTGCTGCTGCTGCTTCTCTTCTTCTAAATCATCTATTTCATGAAATGAAAAGGTTTCTCGAAGGTTCTTCGTCTCTGCGGATTTTATGGTAACTTTCAGTAGATGCTCCCCGTTAACAACCACCAGGTAACGTTTAAGGTGTTTTAGAACTGCTAACAGAGCTAGCCATCCAGCTAGTTTATGCTAGGAAGCTAGATGCTAACTAGCTCGTTTACGCTAGGAAGCTAGGTGTGTATCATCCATCAACTTCATTCACATGTTTCTGATTACCTGGTGTAAAACAGAACATTCACGACAGTGAAAGAGGATTATAACATATTTTCACGTAATGTGACTTTAATTAAGACGCCTTCGACCTTGCTGTCACCTATTTGTTCATTCACGCTGAATGCTAACTGTGTAGCTTAGCATTAGTGTGCTCTGCTAGCTTTGGATGGGAGGATAACCAACGGCTGCAGGAAAAACAGCCTCAACTGTTCACCTAAAGACGATTCAGTGTCTGCATAATAAAACAGGTCACACACTGTTTACCTGTTTACACATCCAATGTTGTAACTTTACTGTGGAGAACAACAATGATCTCATCTTACATTCAAAGATGCTCTGTGGTCTTTATGTGGTGGTGTGAGATCACATCCTAGCCACTCATTTTGAAATGAGCACCTGTGTGTGTGTGTGTGTGTGTGTGTGTGTGTGTGATAGCTTTGAAAACCCAGCAGCATCAATCATGTCATCATCTTGTATCCCAGCAGCTGGATTGATGCAGGTGGTCTGGCCTCTGGACTGATCCTGAACTGACCGCTGGACTCTTCTCCTGGGTCGGACCTCACTGCTGCCATGTCCAGGCGGAGCAGGAACAGTCGTGCTTGGAGATATGTTTGGGGTGAGATACGACGGGACGCTGATGCTCGGGCACTCGTGTTGGCTTCTGAAAGTGAAGAATGGGGCTATGAGCGCTTAGAGGTAAGGAGCTGTGGGTGTCTCCTGGACTGACAGGGCACACATGATGTAGGTAGACCTCTTGTTTACACTCCGAGCAGGAGAGATGGGACGTGTTCTTGTGTAAAAAAAAAAAAAAGGTAACATCAGGGGCCCATGTCAAACTCATTTGCCTGCAGCCCTCATACACACTGTTATTGTTGATGCAGATGTCTGGAGCTGATGTTTCAGTGCAGGCTTTGTATCAGAACTGATACAGAACTTTTTTCCCACAGAGGAGACGGTCTAAGTTTTCCAATGTGTGTCCCTTAATGAGAACAGAAAACATCTGAACCAGTACTGTGCTGTTACGTTTAAATGAGCTCCTTCTGTTTATGTGGGTCACCACAGAACAGTGATTCAGACTCTGAGGCCGACTTCTCAGCGGTGATGGTCCCTCCGGTGGCCAGCGCAGTGCCCGTCACCGGAGAGTCGTACTGCAGCTGTGATTCTCAGGCTGAGACCAACTACAACCCTCGTCTGCGCGGTTTCCACCAAGTCAGAGACTGCCACTGTGGAGAGGACGAGCAAGGTACAGCACTACACACGTCAAGATTTAATATGTGATGAAGCAAATGATGACACCTTTCATCCAGCTCAGATGCATGTTTAGGTTTTATTTCTGGTATTAAGAGCAGTGAGTTAACTGATGGTGTCCAATGTGTCAGAGTTCGACTGGGTTTGGGACACAAACAGCCGATCAACAGCAACAATGCTGAGCTGCGACAATCGCAAAGTCAACTTCCACTCGGAGTACAGCTGTGGCACGGCGGCGATCCGCGGCTCCAAGGAGCTGGCTGAAGGACAGCACTTCTGGGAGGTCAAGATGACGTCTCCAGTGTACGGAACAGACATGGTACACCCACTCTTATTTAAACCTTTGTATCTAAAGAATCCCAAAGGTGTTTTTTAAAGTCATGCTAGGAATATTCATGCTCCCTTCACGGTTGTTTCCACGTCTCTGCAGATGGTCGGCATCGGGACTTCTGATGTCAATCTGGACAAATACAGACACACGTTCTGCAGCCTGCTGGGGAAAGACACAGACAGCTGGGGTCTTTCTTACACTGGTGAGATTAACGGCTGTCCTCATGAAGCAGCAGCTCCTCTCCACACAGCTTGTGTCTCTTACACATCTGGGACTGTCTTCCTTCTTTTCAGGCTTGTTGCATCATAAAGGAGACAAGATGAACTTCTCGTCTCGGTTTGGACAGGGGTCCATCATCGGGGTTCACCTGGACACGTGGCACGGCACTCTGACCTTCTTTAAGAATCGCAAGTGCATAGGTAAGCTTCAACACAGCCCTCACTGTGAGTTGATCTCATCATGTTTCACTGCTGAACACTTTCAGTCAAAAGTCAATCCCAACATCTCGTCTAAATTTACCAAAATTAAATAATCAATTTGATTTTTTTTAACATAAATTGTTGCCTGATGTTCTCCCAAGTTTTCACGTTTCACTGGTTTGCATCCTCGAACAAAGCAGGGAGACGTTTGAATATATCTGAGCTTCTCTTTCTGGATAATATCTGAGATATCAAAGCTTTAAATAACCTAAAACTGTTCGAGTAGACGAGTGCATAGAAGAGGAATTCATCGACCGAAAACTCAAGAACTTTTACTTTTTAGTTACATTGGTATTTTATAGGTATCGATATTATTTCATTTATACCAGTAACATATTTAAAATGTAAAAATCACAACAAACTGAAGATGAACATGAATGTTTTCTGTCACTGATTCAGGTGTCGCAGCCACAGAGCTCCAGAATAAGAGGTTTTATCCGATGGCGTGCTCCACAGCAGCTAAGAGCAGCATGAAGGTGATCCGATCGTGCTCTGCTCCGACCTCGCTGCTCTACCTCTGCTGCGCTCGTCTTCGCCAGCTGATGCCGGACAGCATCGACACCCTGGACGTGCTGCCGCTGCCGCCGGGCCTTCGTCAGCTGCTCCACAACAAACTGGGCTGGGTGCTCAGTCTCAACAGTGGAGCCACAGAGGAAAGCCCTGAAGGGTCGTCACGCTCGCACGTCCCCCCGCTGGCTGGACCGTCGTCCTCTGAGAGCGACTCGGAGGGCTGCACGTCGGACCCTGAAGCCTGTCAGAGGAAGAGGTGTCGCTGGACATGAGTGGACGGTTTGAATCCTACCTCCTCTGAAACACTGGCAGACGTTACAAGAGGCATCTAATCGAGTGTTTCCTACCTGCCTCAACGTTTCCCGACGTCGTCCTGCAGTGAAAAAACAAACAAACAAACAAACAAACAAACAAACAAACAGGATCAGAGTGGTACGTAAGTGCAAAACTGTGACGGCACGTTTTTACTGTGATCTTCTCTCATGCCATCCAATCGTCCACACGCTCATCAGTATCCAGCAGCTTCAGTAATAAGTCACATTGTGTTGGTTATATAACATGACACACGTGTGTGCAGATCAGTGCAGGAGACGACTGTACAGTGTAACACTGAAGTCAAGCATGGCCACATTTTGGTGGTCAGCACGGTTTATTTACAAAAAGAAAAGAAAAGGGGATTCATGACGAAGAGACTTTATCTTCATGTCAAACGTTCTCATCCTGTTGTTACACAGTTACATGTTACATGTTTTATCCGTGTCTACAGTTCATTTTGTTTCCTTGTCAAAGTGAAAATCAGAGGGACTCTGTCTACCATGAGACCAAAGTCAGAAACCTTTTTCACACATGCACTCCTGAAACTTTCTAGAAAATGTCCAACCGGCAGCCAATCAGGAATCGTCTCGAAGTTGTTTGTTCACGCGTGCGTCACAGCGGGAGATTTCTCCATCGGGACACGACGACGAGGGGGAGCTAGGAGCCTCGTGGTTGGTACCTGCACTCCATGTACACAGGCTGTAGTCCTCCAGACAGGCGGCATGGGATCAAATCCGACCTGTGGTACCTTTCCCGCATGGCGTCCCACTGTGTCGCATGGCGTCCCCCTGTGTCGCGTCTCTCCACTGTCCTTTAAATAAAGGCACAAAAAGACCCCAAATAAACCTCGTAAAAACAGAGAAAAGAAACGGCGTCCAACACTTTGATGGCAGTTGTTTCCTTTACATGAATTCTTTGTGTCGTGACATGACGCAGGTTCAAGGTCGTACAGGTCGTTTACTTTAAAAACATCGTCACCCTCAGTTTCCTGAAGACTTCCTGCTGCTTCACGGAGAACGTGCATCAAGCGTGCTGGACGGAAACACTCTGTCATCAGCAGCTCACCTGGAACATTTGGGGACTTTTTCAGGAGTTATGTGTGAAAACACCATCAGAGTATTTCTTTTTTTTAATCATCGACAGGCTGCAGCTCGAAAGTCAAGAGCTCGACTATCGATAACTTTAAGAGGGATCAAAATAGAAATATTAGATTTTAATCAGTGTACTTTATAGTATGTTTCCCTCCAAAGGAAGTAATCATTTTATATTCAATAATATTTTTTAATTTCTTTAAAGCTTTATGAAAAAAAAAAAAGGTGAAAGTCAAAGTTACATGTGACGGCAGCAGCCCGGTCACGGTGCGACGTGTTTGGAGAAACTCTGGGCTTCCTGTTTTCTTGAAAAGATTCAAACAGACGTCCACAGTGTGCCGAGGATTCAAAAATCTGACCCTGAGTCTGTTACTCAGAAGAGACTGTTACACATGAAGTCGTTTTAAGGACGTTTTTAAAAAGTGACAAAGTCAGAGACTTTGAGCAGTTTGAACGTTTCGTCGCTCCTCCTGAGGGCTCCTTCACTTCCTCCTCATGTTACTCCCTGTCACCATCACACTCCATTTTAAATCCTGTTCAGAGTGTTTCCCCTGTCGGCCCAGAGGGAGGATTTAAAGAAAACATTCTCCTGCCTGATGTGACCATCACTTCAGTATGAACAGATTTATAAAAAACCTTTCCTCGGCCTCCTGTTTGTAAACAATAATGTTGAGTTGTCTGGATTTTAAGAATATAACAGTATAAGTGTTAAATAGTGTTTTATCCACTCTCATGTTCACTCCTCGAGGGTTAAGGAGACTTAAAGAAGGCTTCAGGTACTATGCAACACAAGCATGTAATGTGATGATACAGGAGGGGCGGTCTCTCAGGCTGTCATCGTGGACGCACTGACACACGGGTGGAGGTACAGAGGACCATTAGTCGTGACGCGCTTGTCTCATTTATAATAAATGTAAGCAGATATATTTGTCTTATCTCCACATTGATGCATCTGAGCACTTTTTCTTACTGTGTTTCTGTAAATAAGAAAGTTCTAAGTGTTTCTTCTTCACCTCGTCGTACTAATAATACCGTCTGTGTGTAAAGACCTTTACTCGCCTTTTTTCTGTGTCAGCATGGTTCAGCTGGAAATAAAATAAATGCTACGTATGCACCGAGGACTAACTGTTTTTATTTACAGACCTGATTTCAAGTGTGCTTTGTGTCCACGCAACTTAAAGGAGCAGTCTGTAACTCTGACCCCCTAGTGTTTAAAATGAGTACTGCAGTCTAAACTAATCATCACAGAGAGCTGTCTCCCCCTCCTCTCACACAGGTCAGCATGTGGTGGACACTGTAGCTTCAGTGTTTAGCCAGCTCTGCATGTGGTGGACACTGTAGCTTCAGTGTTTAGCCAGCTCTGCATGTGGTGGACACTGTAGCTTCAGTGTTTAGCCAGCTCTGCATGTGGTGGACACTGTAGCTTCAGTGTTTAGCCAGCTCTGCATGTGGTGGACACTGTAGCTTCAGTGTTTAGCCAGCTCTGCATGTAGAGACACTGTAGCTTCAGTGTTTAGCCAGCTCTGCATGTAGAGACACTGTAGCTTCAGTGTTTAGCCAGCTCTGCATGTGGTGGACACTGTAGCTTCAGTGTTTAGCCAGCTCTGCATGTGGTGGACACTGTAGCTTCAGTGTTTAGCCAGCTCTGCATGTGGTGGACACTGTAGCTTCAGTGTTTAGCCAGCTCTGCCATGTGGTGGACACTGTAGCTTCAGTGTTTAGCCAGCTCTGCATGTGGTGGACACTGTAGCTTCAGTGTTTAGCCAGCTCTGCATGTGGTGGACACTGTAGCTTCAGTGTTTAGCCAGCTCTGCATGGGTCTGTAAAGCTTTCTGCGTTCTAACCTCTCTCCATGTTTCAAAAGCATCTCCAACATTGATCCTAGTTTGAGCAGCTTTCTGCTGCTGGAGCTTGTTAGAAACATGCAGAGGCTTTTTAGCTCGGGTACAATCACTTCTATCTGAAGCAGTTCCACTGCCCGCTTCCATCGCTGCAACACCTGTTGCTTTGACCTGCAGTCCAAACAAATCCAGACCATTCACGACCAGAATCTCAATAACTTGTTACATTTTTACAGTCTATGCTTGTTACAGTGAGGCGTTATTCAGATTAGAACATCCGGAACCAAAGTACACTGGCGTATTCACACGGAACATTTTCCGGTTGGACCAAGTGAGCGGAAGTCGTGTGCCTTGCTTGCGGAGGTCATCTGGACGCTAAAAAACAGGTAATTTGTAATTTAAGATTTCTGCTTTTAATTCAGAATAATGTTGATCAAAGAGAGTCAGTAAAACCGGACACGTTGTGACGTAGTGCTGACGTGTTTTAAAAACGGCTTGTTCGCTAACAGGTTAGCCTCGTTTTTTTGTATTTTATCAGATATAGTTGAATATTATTTTAATTGTTTCAATTAAGAGATCCAAATATCTATCTATCTATCTATCTATCTATCTATCTAGTTATTTCAATTAATTATTTTTATTTTTATTTGGATGATATTTTCATGAGACCTCCATGTTTCTGTTTATAAATGTTCATGGTGTATTTTCAAAAAGGAGAGGAAAAGAAGATTATTTGTTTTAATATTATTCTATCGAAACATGAAGAGGAGGTTAATTATGATTTAGTGTTGCATTTTAAAGTTTTGATTTCTATGGATGTTTCTTTTCCTGATGGAGATGGTCATCCTCACTGTTTGACCTTTATTTCTTTTTTCTCTCGTCCTCGATGAGCAGTGACCTCGGAGGATCAGCCGCTGAACATCCCGTCGTCATGGTGAAGAAGAAGCGACTCCGCATCATCGCAGAGATGGCTCGGAAGATCCGGGCGTACCGAGAGCTCAAGTCCCGGCCGAAGGAGTCCCCAGAAGTACGCCCTGGACTACGAGACCATGAAGCGGCCTCTCACCGGGAAGATGCTGCCCGTGCTGGCGTGGCAGGACGTCCGCAGGGAGAGCCGCCTCTTCTCCCTGCTGGCGAGCATGAGGATGTTCGGAGTGGGTCGACTTTTCACCCGCAAGTCGTGGCTGGAGGATCATCCGGAGCCCAGCTACTGGGAGGTCACCAGGGTGAAGGTGGACTACACGGCGGAGGTGAGATGAACGATCGATGATGTCAGAAACTAATCAATCAAATAAACTTCGATCAGGTTGATGACATGACATTTTTATTTTCCAGAACATGGATCACGGCAGAGCCTGGGGCATCCTCACCTATAAAGGTCAGTCTGGATAAATGTTGTGAATTATAATAATAATATAACTCAGTGGTGTTATTGTGGGCCAAAGTTGTTGGTTTTTTTCTGTTAAAAAAACAAACGTATACTGTTCTTAACATTTTCTATTTCCTGAACATCTTTCAGCCCTCGCTAACGTGAAAATGAAAAATAATTAAATATGTCATCTGAATGAGGCCTCTGTGACACAATCTTCTGATTCTTTGATTGAATTCGAGGGCCGCAAAAAAATCAGCTCAAGGGCCGCAAATGGCCCCTGAGCTGCACTTTGGACACCGCTGCTGTAAACAATCTGCATGTAGTGAGCGTGTTTCATGTTGTGTCTGCAGGTAAACAGGAGAGCGAGGTCAAGGAGGTGGAGAAGGTGATGTACCACGACTGGCGTCTGATCCCCAAACACATGGAGCGGCAGTTCAAGGACTTTGAGCCGCTCCCTGAGCCGCCTGTGCGTCACGTCCCGTATCCTCCTCTGCTCCGCGCCATGATGCTCGCCCAGCACAAGAAAGAGAGAGGCGGCGTGGCGAGCGAGGAGCCGGCGCTGCCGCTGAAGAGGAACGTCACGCTCAACAAAGACTATTTCCGCAGACAGGAACAGGAGAGGCAGAGCACTCAGGGGACGGAGGTGTGAGGACTGAGGGTCCCTCACTCTGGACCAAAGCAGTGATCATGTAAACAAACCTCGACTCCTCACCTGATCTCTGCTGTTCATCCACAGCGGGCCTCTCTACCTTTGATGTTGTTCATATTAAAGTTTAATCACAGCTGATGCTTTTCTTCAGAATCACAATCTCTTTATTGTCGTTCAACACGTGCAGATAAAACATGAATAAAATACTGACGTGTTTATTTCACAGTCAGGAGACACTGAACAGGTGAGAGGATCGAGCAGCGTTTAGTGCCATGATGGTTCTGCTGTTTAAGTTTTGTTTTTATGTCGAGACACGAGATCTGACTTTCCCAAATCTGATTCCAACAATGTACATAGGTTAAATCATATTCCCTCAGATCAGACATTACTTTAACTTTATTACATCACTGTGTTAAAAAGTGGAATTAAAAAAATCATAGTCTTTAAACTAATAAATTACATTTACTTCTTTTTGTGCTGCATTAAAATATATGTATTTTAACTTTGGTGACTTTAAGTCTTCTTCAGATTTCATACTGTTAGATGTATTCTTCACCTGTAAGTGAAATTAACAAGTTCATCTTTATCGTGCCTGGAGCGTTGCTAAGCAACGTACGTTCTTACGTAGGTGAAGTCGAACGTGCGTTTTACGCGTGTTACTGTCACCTGCCCTCCTTCAGTTGTTCCGTGTCCGTCCAGCGGTGATCATGATCTGCTTGTTTCTGTCCGTGTTCGCCTCCTTCTTTCAGTCAGGTCTGTCTTTAACTGTTTCTGCTTCCCGGGAGCTGAACTTCCTGTTATTCATGTTAAAATGTGTTAAAATGTATTTTTATTTAAATTGTTTCTGAGCCGCGGACTGTCCGGACAAGGCCTCCTTTGATCTAGTTCACTTTAAGACCATTAAAACATGGACCACGTGTCTCCTCTTCACTGTGGAAAAAGTTCATTCATCATCCTATTAATGCTGCCTTCAGGTGCTGCTCGGAATGTTCAGCTTTTTCAACTAGTTTCTTTTCGCTTTCAATACGTAGACAGACTGTAAATAAAATCTGAAAATCGTGACGTAGAAGTAACACGTGCCCGGAACTAATCTCAGTGTTTATATAAAAAAATAACACGATGTTAATGATGAGACGGAAGTTTTCACGTCTGAAACTCCTTTTTCCCGATTTTTCCGACAGCGCCTGAACGCATTGTGAGAGCTCGTGTGTGATTGGTGCCTTCAGGTTCATGTGTGCTGCTCGGTGCTGCAATGGAGGCCGAGAAAAAAGGTCACAGCGAGTCCTGCAGCAGGACCTGGAAAGTTTAGTGGTGAAAACATGTTCGGATTGAAGACTCCGGTTGAGGACGAACTAACCGCGATTGACGTGACCGCTGCTGTGACGTAACACATCTGTGACGTGTTTTTTTTGTGCATGTTTGCAGTGGAACCTAACAGCGTGGAAGCGTTGAGTGCTCTGTGTGCAGAGACAGTCTGCAAAACATACAAAC